>NW_028270001.1:0-246120 GCF_054644295.1 Miniopterus natalensis | reverse complement strand
GTGTGTTTTCACTGCGGTAATACGTTTTAGGATGCATTGTTTCAATCTCTTGCAAGACTCATGTTGTTTCTTAGACAATGTGGAAACACAAGGAGTATGTTTCCCAGTTCACTTGAAAGCCAGGAAAACGCACACTGCATCACTCTTCCTCAAACACGCTCTTTCACCTGATGCTTTGGGAATGTTCAAGAAAGCAGAAAAGAAGGGCATTTTGCAGTGAAATTCAGACGGGCATGTACAAAAGATCACTTCTATTCTTTGCAGAGTGCAAAAGCGTAATCGACTTCATGTTCTCAAAGAAACCCATATATTTTCCAAGGGACCTGAAGTAAGACTTTCACAAAAAGATGTGTTTGTGTGTCTGCTTTTGAAAGGAGCTCTAAGTTGTGTATTCAGTGCTGTAGAATGACACACTCTACATAGAATACTCAGCATTTTGGGGAGACCAACATGCTGCAAAGTGAAACTGCTACAAGGTGTGTGTAGCATACAGAAAGAAGGCTTGTCGTTTCAAAGAAAGAAGAGGAAACCAAAATCCAGGTAGGGGGAAGGAGCACACCAGTATGGGAGATTGTACATGTGTGACAGTTTCAAGCACCAGCTCTTTGTGGGACACTTGGAAACAGCGCTGTGAAAAAATTTCGTACGAAGCAGGATTTGGACAAAGTTGAAAGACCTTCCAAAACCAACCCTAAAGAACTGAGCCAAACAATGAATGTTGCAATAAGCTCCTCCAGAAAGGTGCTTCTATGACACAACTCCCGAGCAGGTAGCTACTTTCTGCACAGTACAAAATGCATACGAATTCCTGGCTGAAAACTCATTCCAGAAGGACGAAATGGCATGTCTTTCTCTCAAAAAGGGAACACTCAGCCACTAGGCTTTTGCTTGCTCCTTCAAAAGTCTTTGTCGAAACGTGTGTTTTCACTGCTGGAATACGTTTTAGGAAGCATTGTTTTCAATCTCTTGCAAACCTCATGTTTCTTACACAATGTGGAAAACTAAGGAGTATGTTTCGCAAATCACTTGAAATCTAGGGAAACGCACCCTGCATCACTCTTGCTCAAACACGCTCTTTCTCCTAATGTGTTGAGAACATTCAAGAAACCAGAAAACAAGGGCATTTTGCACTGAAACTCAGACGGGCATGTAGAGGAGGTCATTTCGTTTGGTAGTAGAGTGCAAAAGCATCATTGACTTCATGTTCTTCGTTGAAACCCTTACATTTCCAAGTGAAAAGAAGTAGGACTTTCACAAAAAGATGTGTTTGCGTGTCTGTGGTGAAAGGAGCTCTAAGTTTGTGTATTCAGTGCTGTGAGAGTGACACACTCTACACAGGTTACACAGCGTTTTAGGGAGCACCAACATGCTGCAAACTGGAACTGCTACAAGGTGTGTGTAGCATGCAGAAAGAAGGCTTGTCATTTCAAAGAAAGAAGAGAAAACCAAAAGTCCAGGGTAGTGAAACGAGCACACCAGCATGGGAGATGTGCATGTGGACAGTTTCCAGGAGCAGCTCTTTGTGGACACTTGGAAAGAGAGCGCTGTGAAAAGATTTCATACGAAGCGGATTTGGACAAAGTTGAAAGACCTTCCAAAACCAACCCTAAAGAACTGAGCCAAACAAAGAATGTTTGCAATAAGCTCCTCCAGGAAAGGTGCGCTTCTATGACACAACTCAAGAGCAGGTAGCTACATTCTGCACAGTACAAAATGCATATGAATTCCTGGCTGAAAACTCACTCCAGAAGGAACAAATGCTTGTGTTTCTCTCCGAAAGAACACTCAGCGACTATTCTTTCGCTTGCTCCTTCCAAGTCTTGGTAGAAACGTGTGTTTTTCACTGCGGTAATACGTTTTAGGATGCATTGTTTCAATCTCTTGCAAGACTCATGTTGTTTCTTAGACAATGTGGAAACACAAGGAGTATGTTTCCCAGTTCACTTGAAAGCCAGGAAAAACGCACACTGCATCACTCTTCCTCAAACACGCTCTTTCACCTGATGCTTTGGGAATGTTCAAGAAAGCAGAAAAGAAGGGCATTTTGCAGTGAAATTCAGACGGGCATGTACAAAAGATCACTTCTATTCTTTGCAGAGTGCAAAAGCGTAATCGACTTCATGTTCTCAAAGAAACCCATATATTTTCCAAGGGACCTGAAGTAAGACTTTCACAAAAAGATGTGTTTGTGTGTCTGCTTTGAAAGGAGCTCTAAGTTGTGTATTCAGTGCTGTAGAATGACACACTCTACATAGAATACTCAGCATTTTGGGGAGACCAACATGCTGCAAAGTGAAACTGCTACAAGGTGTGTGTAGCATACAGAAAGAAGGCTTGTCGTTTCAAAGAAAGAAGAGGGAAACCAAAATCCAGGTAGGGGAAGGAGCACACCAGTATGGGAGATGTACATGTGGACAGTTTCAAGCACCAGCTCTTTGTGGACACTTGGAAACAGCGCTGTGAAAAAATTTCGTACGAAGCAGGATTTGGACAAAGTTGAAAGACCTTCCAAAACCAACCCTAAAGAACTGAGCCAAACAATGAATGTTGCAATAAGCTCCTCCAGAAAGGTGCTTCTATGACACAACTCCCGAGCAGCGTAGCTACTTTCTGCACAGTACAAAATGCATACGAATTCCTGGCTGAAAACTCATTCCAGAAGGACGAAATGCATGTCTTTCTCTCAAAAGGAACACTCAGCCACTAGGCTTTTGCTTGCTCCTTCAAAGTCTTTGTCGAAACGTGTGTTTTCACTGCTGGAATACGTTTTAGGAAGCATTGTTTCAATCTCTTGCAAACCTCATGTTTCTTACACAATGTGGAAAACTAAGGAGTATGTTTCGCAAATCACTTGAAATCTAGGGAAACGCACCCTGCATCACTCTTGCTCAAACACGCTCTTTCTCCTAATGTGTTGAGAACATTCAAGAAACCAGAAAACAAGGGGCATTTTGCACTGAAACTCAGACGGGCATGTAGAGGAGGTCATTTCGTTTGGTAGTAGAGTGCAAAAGCATCATTGACTTCATGTTCTCGTTGAAACCCTTACATTTCCAAGTGAAAAGAAGTAGGACTTTCACAAAAAGATGTGTTTGCGTGTTCTGTGGTGAAAGGAGCTCTAAGTTGTGTATTCAGTGCTGGAGAGTGACACACTCTACACAGGTTACACAGCGTTTTAGGAGCACCAACATGCTGCAAACTGGAACTGCTACAAGGTGTGTGTAGCATGCAGAAAGAAGGCTTGTCATTTCAAAGAAAGAAGAGAAAACCAAAATCCAGGTAGTGAAACGAGCACACCAGCATGGGAGATGTGCATGTGGACAGTTTCCAGGAGCAGCTCTTTGTGGACACTTGGAAAGAGCGCTGTGAAAAGATTTCATACGAAGCGGATTTGGACAAAGTTGAAAGACCTTCCAAAACCAACCCTAAAGAACTGAGCCAAACAAAGAAATGTTGCAATAAGCTCCTCCAGGAAAGGTGCTTCTATGACACAACTCAAGAGCAGTGTAGCTACATTACTGCACAGTACAAAATGCATGATGAATTCCTGGCTGAAAACTCACTCCAGAAGGAACAAATGCTTGTGTTTCTCTCCGAAAGAACACTCAGCGACTATTCTTTCGCTTGCTCCTTCCAAGTCTTGGTAGGAAACGTGTGTTTTCACTGCGGTAATACGTTTTAGGATGCATTGTTTCAATCTCTTGCAAGACTCATGTTGTTTCTTAGACAATGTGGAAACACAAGGAGTATGTTTCCCAGTTCACTTGAAAGCCAGGAAAACGCACACTGCATCACTCTTCCTCAAACACGCTCTTTCACCTGATGCTTTGGGAATGTTCAAGAAAGCAGAAAAGAAGGGCATTTTGCAGTGAAATTCAGACGGGCATGTACAAAAGATCACTTCTATTCTTTGCAGAGTGCAAAAGCGTAATCGACTTCATGTTCTCAAAGAAACCCATATATTTTCCAAGGGACCTGAAGTAAGACTTTCACAAAAAGATGTGTTTGTGTGTCTGCTTTGAAAGGAGCTCTAAGTTGTGTATTCAGTGCTGTAGAATGACCACACTCTACATAGAATACTCAGCATTTTGGGGAGACCAACATGCTGCAAACTGAAACTGCTACAAGGTGTGTGTAGCATACAGAAAGAAGGCTTGTCGTTTCAAAGAAAAGAAGAGGAAACCAAAATCCAGGTAGGGGAAGGAGCACACCAGTGTATGGGAGATGTACATGTGGACAGTTTCAAGCACCAGCTCTTTGTGGACACTTGGAAACAGCGCTGTGAAAAAATTTCGTACGAAGCAGGATTTGGACAAAGTTGAAAGACCTTCCAAAACCAACCCTAAAGAACTGAGCCAAACAATTGAATGTTGCAATAAGCTCCTCCAGAAAGGTGCTTCTATGACACAACTCCCGAGCAGGTAGCTACTTTCTGCACAGTACAAAATGCATACGAATTCCTGGCTGAAAACTCATTCCAGAAGGACGAAATGCATGTCTTTCTCTCAAAAGGAACACTCAGCCACTAGGCTTTTGCTTGCTCCTTCAAAGTCTTTGTCGAAACGTGTGTTTTCACTGCTGGAATACGTTTTAGGAAGCATTGTTTCAATCTCTTGCAAACCTCATGTTTCTTACACAATGTGGAAAACTAAGGAGTATGTTTCGCAAATCACTTGAAATCTAGGGAAACGCACCCTGCATCACTCTTGCTCAAACACGCTCTTTCTCCTAATGTGTTGAGAACATTCAAGAAACCAGAAAACAAGGGCATTTTGCACTGAAACTCAGACGGGCATGTAGAGGAGGTCATTTCGTTTGGTAGTAGAGTGCAAAAGCATCATTGACTTCATGTTCTCGTTGAAACCCTTACATTTCCAAGTGAAAAGAAGTAGGACTTTCACAAAAAGATGTGTTTGCGTGTCTGTGGTGAAAGGAGCTCTAAGTTGTGTATTCAGTGCTGGAGAGTGACACACTCTACACAGGTTACACAGCGTTTTAGGAGCACCAACATGCTGCAAACTGGAACTGCTACAAGGTGTGTGTAGCATGCAGAAAGAAGGGCTTGTCATTTCAAAGAAAGAAGAGAAAACCAAAATCCAGGTAGTGAAACGAGCACACCATGCATGGGAGATGTGCATGTGGACAGTTTCCAGGAGCAGCTCTTTGTGGACACTTGGAAAGAGCGCTGTGAAAAGATTTCATACGAAGCGGATTTGGACAAAGTTGAAAGACCTTCCAAAACCAACCCTAAAGAACTGAGCCAAACAAAGAATGTTGCAATAAGCTCCTCCAGGAAAGGTGCTTCTATGACACAACTCAAGAGCAGGTAGCTACATTCTGCACAGTACAAAATGCATATGAATTCCTGGCTGAAAACTCACTCCAGAAGGAACAAATGCTTGTGTTTCTCTCCGAAAGAACACTCAGCGACTATTCTTTCGCTTGCTCCTTCCAAGTCTTGGTAGAAACGTGTGTTTTCACTGCGGTAATACGTTTTAGGATGCATTGTTTCAATCTCTTGCAAGACTCATGTTGTTTCTTAGACAATGTGGAAACACAAGGAGTATGTTTCCCAGTTCACTTGAAAGCCAGGAAAACGCACACTGCATCACTCTTCCTCAAACACGCTCTTTCACCTGATGCTTTGGGAATGTTCAAGAAAGCAGAAAAGAAGGGCATTTTGCAGTGAAATTCAGACGGGCATGTACAAAAGATCACTTCTATTCTTTGCAGAGTGCAAAAGCGTAATCGACTTCATGTTCTCAAAGAAACCCATATATTTTCCAAGGGACCTGAAGTAAGACTTTCACAAAAAGATGTGTTTGTGTGTCTGCTTTGAAAGGAGCTCTAAGTTGTGTATTCAGTGCTGTAGAATGACACACTCTACATAGAATACTCAGCATTTTGGGGAGACCAACATGCTGCAAACTGAAACTGCTACAAGGTGTGTGTAGCATACAGAAAGAAGGCTTGTCGTTTCAAAGAAAGAAGAGGAAACCAAAATCCAGGTAGGGGAAGGAGCACACCAGTATGGGAGATGTACATGTGGACAGTTTCAAGCACCAGCTCTTTGTGGACACTTGGAAACAGCGCTGTGAAAAAATTTCGTACGAAGCAGGATTTGGACAAAGTTGAAAGACCTTCCAAAACCAACCCTAAAGAACTGAGCCAAACAATGAATGTTGCAATAAGCTCCTCCAGAAAGGTGCTTCTATGACACAACTCCCGAGCAGGTAGCTACTTTCTGCACAGTACAAAATGCATACGAATTCCTGGCTGAAAACTCATTCCAGAAGGACGAAATGCATGTCTTTCTCTCAAAAGGAACACTCAGCCACTAGGCTTTTGCTTGCTCCTTCAAAGTCTTTGTCGAAACGTGTGTTTTCACTGCTGGAATACGTTTTAGGAAGCATTGTTTCAATCTCTTGCAAACCTCATGTTTCTTACACAATGTGGAAAACTAAGGAGTATGTTTCGCAAATCACTTGAAATCTAGGGAAACGCACCCTGCATCACTCTTGCTCAAACACGCTCTTTCTCCTAATGTGTTGAGAACATTCAAGAAACCAGAAAACAAGGGCATTTTGCACTGAAACTCAGACGGGCATGTAGAGGAGGTCATTTCGTTTGGTAGTAGAGTGCAAAAGCATCATTGACTTCATGTTCTCGTTGAAACCCTTACATTTCCAAGTGAAAAGAAGTAGGACTTTCACAAAAAGATGTGTTTGCGTGTCTGTGGTGAAAGGAGCTCTAAGTTGTGTATTCAGTGCTGGAGAGTGACACACTCTACACAGGTTACACAGCGTTTTAGGAGCACCAACATGCTGCAAACTGGAACTGCTACAAGGTGTGTGTAGCATGCAGAAAGAAGGCTTGTCATTTCAAAGAAAGAAGAGAAAACCAAAATCCAGGTAGTGAAACGAGCACACCAGCATGGGAGATGTGCATGTGGACAGTTTCCAGGAGCAGCTCTTTGTGGACACTTGGAAAGAGCGCTGTGAAAAGATTTCATACGAAGCGGATTTGGACAAAGTTGAAAGACCTTCCAAAACCAACCCTAAAGAACTGAGCCAAACAAAGAATGTTGCAATAAGCTCCTCCAGGAAAGGTGCTTCTATGACACAACTCAAGAGCAGGTAGCTACATTCTGCACAGTACAAAATGCATATGAATTCCTGGCTGAAAACTCACTCCAGAAGGAACAAATGCTTGTGTTTCTCTCCGAAAGAACACTCAGCGACTATTCTTTCGCTTGCTCCTTCCAAGTCTTGGTAGAAACGTGTGTTTTCACTGCGGTAATACGTTTTAGGATGCATTGTTTCAATCTCTTGCAAGACTCATGTTGTTTCTTAGACAATGTGGAAACACAAGGAGTATGTTTCCCAGTTCACTTGAAAGCCAGGAAAACGCACACTGCATCACTCTTCCTCAAACACGCTCTTTCACCTGATGCTTTGGGAATGTTCAAGAAAGCAGAAAAGAAGGGCATTTTGCAGTGAAATTCAGACGGGCATGTACAAAAGATCACTTCTATTCTTTGCAGAGTGCAAAAGCGTAATCGACTTCATGTTCTCAAAGAAACCCATATATTTTCCAAGGGACCTGAAGTAAGACTTTCACAAAAAGATGTGTTTGTGTGTCTGCTTTGAAAGGAGCTCTAAGTTGTGTATTCAGTGCTGTAGAATGACACACTCTACATAGAATACTCAGCATTTTGGGGAGACCAACATGCTGCAAACTGAAACTGCTACAAGGTGTGTGTAGCATACAGAAAGAAGGCTTGTCGTTTCAAAGAAAGAAGAGGAAACCAAAATCCAGGTAGGGGAACGAGCACACCAGTATGGGAGATGTACATGTGGACAGTTTCAAGCACCAGCTCTTTGTGGACACTTGGAAACAGCGCTGTGAAAAAATTTCGTACGAAGCAGGATTTGGACAAAGTTGAAAGACCTTCCAAAACCAACCCTAAAGAACTGAGCCAAACAATGAATGTTGCAATAAGCTCCTCCAGAAAGGTGCTTCTATGACACAACTCCCGAGCAGGTAGCTACTTTCTGCACAGTACAAAATGCATACGAATTCCTGGCTGAAAACTCATTCCAGAAGGACGAAATGCATGTCTTTCTCTCAAAAGGAACACTCAGCCACTAGGCTTTTGCTTGCTCCTTCAAAGTCTTTGTCGAAACGTGTGTTTTCACTGCTGGAATACGTTTTAGGAAGCATTGTTTCAATCTCTTGCAAACCTCATGTTTCTTACACAATGTGGAAAACTAAGGAGTATGTTTCGCAAATCACTTGAAATCTAGGGAAACGCACCCTGCATCACTCTTGCTCAAACACGCTCTTTCTCCTAATGTGTTGAGAACATTCAAGAAACCAGAAAACAAGGGCATTTTGCACTGAAACTCAGACGGGCATGTAGAGGAGGTCATTTCGTTTGGTAGTAGAGTGCAAAAGCATCATTGACTTCATGTTCTCGTTGAAACCCTTACATTTCCAAGTGAAAAGAAGTAGGACTTTCACAAAAAGATGTGTTTGCGTGTCTGTGGTGAAAGGAGCTCTAAGTTGTGTATTCAGTGCTGGAGAGTGACACACTCTACACAGGTTACACAGCGTTTTAGGAGCACCAACATGCTGCAAACTGGAACTGCTACAAGGTGTGTGTAGCATGCAGAAAGAAGGCTTGTCATTTCAAAGAAAGAAGAGAAAACCAAAATCCAGGTAGTGAAACGAGCACACCAGCATGGGAGATGTGCATGTGGACAGTTTCCAGGAGCAGCTCTTTGTGGACACTTGGAAAGAGCGCTGTGAAAAGATTTCATACGAAGCGGATTTGGACAAAGTTGAAAGACCTTCCAAAACCAACCCTAAAGAACTGAGCCAAACAAAGAATGTTGCAATAAGCTCCTCCAGGAAAGGTGCTTCTATGACACAACTCAAGAGCAGGTAGCTACATTCTGCACAGTACAAAATGCATATGAATTCCTGGCTGAAAACTCACTCCAGAAGGAACAAATGCTTGTGTTTCTCTCCGAAAGAACACTCAGCGACTATTCTTTCGCTTGCTCCTTCCAAGTCTTGGTAGAAACGTGTGTTTTCACTGCGGTAATACGTTTTAGGATGCATTGTTTCAATCTCTTGCAAGACTCATGTTGTTTCTTAGACAATGTGGAAACACAAGGAGTATGTTTCCCAGTTCACTTGAAAGCCAGGAAAACGCACACTGCATCACTCTTCCTCAAACACGCTCTTTCACCTGATGCTTTGGGAATGTTCAAGAAAGCAGAAAAGAAGGGCATTTTGCAGTGAAATTCAGACGGGCATGTACAAAAGATCACTTCTATTCTTTGCAGAGTGCAAAAGCGTAATCGACTTCATGTTCTCAAAGAAACCCATATATTTTCCAAGGGACCTGAAGTAAGACTTTCACAAAAAGATGTGTTTGTGTGTCTGCTTTGAAAGGAGCTCTAAGTTGTGTATTCAGTGCTGTAGAATGACACACTCTACATAGAATACTCAGCATTTTGGGGAGACCAACATGCTGCAAACTGAAACTGCTACAAGGTGTGTGTAGCATACAGAAAGAAGGCTTGTCGTTTCAAAGAAAGAAGAGGAAACCAAAATCCAGGTAGGGGAACGAGCACACCAGTATGGGAGATGTACATGTGGACAGTTTCAAGCACCAGCTCTTTGTGGACACTTGGAAACAGCGCTGTGAAAAAATTTCGTACGAAGCAGGATTTGGACAAAGTTGAAAGACCTTCCAAAACCAACCCTAAAGAACTGAGCCAAACAATGAATGTTGCAATAAGCTCCTCCAGAAAGGTGCTTCTATGACACAACTCCCGAGCAGGTAGCTACTTTCTGCACAGTACAAAATGCATACGAATTCCTGGCTGAAAACTCATTCCAGAAGGACGAAATGCATGTCTTTCTCTCAAAAGGAACACTCAGCCACTAGGCTTTTGCTTGCTCCTTCAAAGTCTTTGTCGAAACGTGTGTTTTCACTGCTGGAATACGTTTTAGGAAGCATTGTTTCAATCTCTTGCAAACCTCATGTTTCTTACACAATGTGGAAAACTAAGGAGTATGTTTCGCAAATCACTTGAAATCTAGGGAAACGCACCCTGCATCACTCTTGCTCAAACACGCTCTTTCTCCTAATGTGTTGAGAACATTCAAGAAACCAGAAAACAAGGGCATTTTGCACTGAAACTCAGACGGGCATGTAGAGGAGGTCATTTCGTTTGGTAGTAGAGTGCAAAAGCATCATTGACTTCATGTTCTCGTTGAAACCCTTACATTTCCAAGTGAAAAGAAGTAGGACTTTCACAAAAAGATGTGTTTGCGTGTCTGTGGTGAAAGGAGCTCTAAGTTGTGTATTCAGTGCTGGAGAGTGACACACTCTACACAGGTTACACAGCGTTTTAGGAGCACCAACATGCTGCAAACTGGAACTGCTACAAGGTGTGTGTAGCATGCAGAAAGAAGGCTTGTCATTTCAAAGAAAGAAGAGAAAACCAAAATCCAGGTAGTGAAACGAGCACACCAGCATGGGAGATGTGCATGTGGACAGTTTCCAGGAGCAGCTCTTTGTGGACACTTGGAAAGAGCGCTGTGAAAAGATTTCATACGAAGCGGATTTGGACAAAGTTGAAAGACCTTCCAAAACCAACCCTAAAGAACTGAGCCAAACAAAGAATGTTGCAATAAGCTCCTCCAGGAAAGGTGCTTCTATGACACAACTCAAGAGCAGGTAGCTACATTCTGCACAGTACAAAATGCATATGAATTCCTGGCTGAAAACTCACTCCAGAAGGAACAAATGCTTGTGTTTCTCTCCGAAAGAACACTCAGCGACTATTCTTTCGCTTGCTCCTTCCAAGTCTTGGTAGAAACGTGTGTTTTCACTGCGGTAATACGTTTTAGGATGCATTGTTTCAATCTCTTGCAAGACTCATGTTGTTTCTTAGACAATGTGGAAACACAAGGAGTATGTTTCCCAGTTCACTTGAAAGCCAGGAAAACGCACACTGCATCACTCTTCCTCAAACACGCTCTTTCACCTGATGCTTTGGGAATGTTCAAGAAAGCAGAAAAGAAGGGCATTTTGCAGTGAAATTCAGACGGGCATGTACAAAAGATCACTTCTATTCTTTGCAGAGTGCAAAAGCGTAATCGACTTCATGTTCTCAAAGAAACCCATATATTTTCCAAGGGACCTGAAGTAAGACTTTCACAAAAAGATGTGTTTGTGTGTCTGCTTTGAAAGGAGCTCTAAGTTGTGTATTCAGTGCTGTAGAATGACACACTCTACATAGAATACTCAGCATTTTGGGGAGACCAACATGCTGCAAACTGAAACTGCTACAAGGTGTGTGTAGCATACAGAAAGAAGGCTTGTCGTTTCAAAGAAAGAAGAGGAAACCAAAATCCAGGTAGGGGAACGAGCACACCAGTATGGGAGATGTACATGTGGACAGTTTCAAGCACCAGCTCTTTGTGGACACTTGGAAACAGCGCTGTGAAAAAATTTCGTACGAAGCAGGATTTGGACAAAGTTGAAAGACCTTCCAAAACCAACCCTAAAGAACTGAGCCAAACAATGAATGTTGCAATAAGCTCCTCCAGAAAGGTGCTTCTATGACACAACTCCCGAGCAGGTAGCTACTTTCTGCACAGTACAAAATGCATACGAATTCCTGGCTGAAAACTCATTCCAGAAGGACGAAATGCATGTCTTTCTCTCAAAAGGAACACTCAGCCACTAGGCTTTTGCTTGCTCCTTCAAAGTCTTTGTCGAAACGTGTGTTTTCACTGCTGGAATACGTTTTAGGAAGCATTGTTTCAATCTCTTGCAAACCTCATGTTTCTTACACAATGTGGAAAACTAAGGAGTATGTTTCGCAAATCACTTGAAATCTAGGGAAACGCACCCTGCATCACTCTTGCTCAAACACGCTCTTTCTCCTAATGTGTTGAGAACATTCAAGAAACCAGAAAACAAGGGCATTTTGCACTGAAACTCAGACGGGCATGTAGAGGAGGTCATTTCGTTTGGTAGTAGAGTGCAAAAGCATCATTGACTTCATGTTCTCGTTGAAACCCTTACATTTCCAAGTGAAAAGAAGTAGGACTTTCACAAAAAGATGTGTTTGCGTGTCTGTGGTGAAAGGAGCTCTAAGTTGTGTATTCAGTGCTGGAGAGTGACACACTCTACACAGGTTACACAGCGTTTTAGGAGCACCAACATGCTGCAAACTGGAACTGCTACAAGGTGTGTGTAGCATGCAGAAAGAAGGCTTGTCATTTCAAAGAAAGAAGAGAAAACCAAAATCCAGGTAGTGAAACGAGCACACCAGCATGGGAGATGTGCATGTGGACAGTTTCCAGGAGCAGCTCTTTGTGGACACTTGGAAAGAGCGCTGTGAAAAGATTTCATACGAAGCGGATTTGGACAAAGTTGAAAGACCTTCCAAAACCAACCCTAAAGAACTGAGCCAAACAAAGAATGTTGCAATAAGCTCCTCCAGGAAAGGTGCTTCTATGACACAACTCAAGAGCAGGTAGCTACATTCTGCACAGTACAAAATGCATATGAATTCCTGGCTGAAAACTCACTCCAGAAGGAACAAATGCTTGTGTTTCTCTCCGAAAGAACACTCAGCGACTATTCTTTCGCTTGCTCCTTCCAAGTCTTGGTAGAAACGTGTGTTTTCACTGCGGTAATACGTTTTAGGATGCATTGTTTCAATCTCTTGCAAGACTCATGTTGTTTCTTAGACAATGTGGAAACACAAGGAGTATGTTTCCCAGTTCACTTGAAAGCCAGGAAAACGCACACTGCATCACTCTTCCTCAAACACGCTCTTTCACCTGATGCTTTGGGAATGTTCAAGAAAGCAGAAAAGAAGGGCATTTTGCAGTGAAATTCAGACGGGCATGTACAAAAGATCACTTCTATTCTTTGCAGAGTGCAAAAGCGTAATCGACTTCATGTTCTCAAAGAAACCCATATATTTTCCAAGGGACCTGAAGTAAGACTTTCACAAAAAGATGTGTTTGTGTGTCTGCTTTGAAAGGAGCTCTAAGTTGTGTATTCAGTGCTGTAGAATGACACACTCTACATAGAATACTCAGCATTTTGGGGAGACCAACATGCTGCAAACTGAAACTGCTACAAGGTGTGTGTAGCATACAGAAAGAAGGCTTGTCGTTTCAAAGAAAGAAGAGGAAACCAAAATCCAGGTAGGGGAACGAGCACACCAGTATGGGAGATGTACATGTGGACAGTTTCAAGCACCAGCTCTTTGTGGACACTTGGAAACAGCGCTGTGAAAAAATTTCGTACGAAGCAGGATTTGGACAAAGTTGAAAGACCTTCCAAAACCAACCCTAAAGAACTGAGCCAAACAATGAATGTTGCAATAAGCTCCTCCAGAAAGGTGCTTCTATGACACAACTCCCGAGCAGGTAGCTACTTTCTGCACAGTACAAAATGCATACGAATTCCTGGCTGAAAACTCATTCCAGAAGGACGAAATGCATGTCTTTCTCTCAAAAGGAACACTCAGCCACTAGGCTTTTGCTTGCTCCTTCAAAGTCTTTGTCGAAACGTGTGTTTTCACTGCTGGAATACGTTTTAGGAAGCATTGTTTCAATCTCTTGCAAACCTCATGTTTCTTACACAATGTGGAAAACTAAGGAGTATGTTTCGCAAATCACTTGAAATCTAGGGAAACGCACCCTGCATCACTCTTGCTCAAACACGCTCTTTCTCCTAATGTGTTGAGAACATTCAAGAAACCAGAAAACAAGGGCATTTTGCACTGAAACTCAGACGGGCATGTAGAAGAGGTCTATTCTTTTGGTAGTAGAGTGCAAAAGCATCATTGACTTCATGTTCTCGTTGAAACCCTTACATTTCCAAGTGAAAAGAAGTAGGACTTTCACAAAAAGATGTGTTTGCGTGTCTGTGGTGAAAGGAGCTCTAAGTTGTGTATTCAGTGCTGGAGAGTGACACACTCTACACAGGTTACACAGCGTTTTAGGAGCACCAACATGCTGCAAACTGGAACTGCTACAAGGTGTGTGTAGCATGCAGAAAGAAGGCTTGTCATTTCAAAGAAAGAAGAGAAAACCAAAATCCAGGTAGTGAAACGAGCACACCAGCATGGGAGATGTGCATGTGGACAGTTTCCAGGAGCAGCTCTTTGTGGACACTTGGAAAGAGCGCTGTGAAAAGATTTCATACGAAGCGGATTTGGACAAAGTTGAAAGACCTTCCAAAACCAACCCTAAAGAACTGAGCCAAACAAAGAATGTTACAATAAGCTCCTCCAGGAAAGGTGCTTCTATGACACAACTCAAGAGCAGGTAGCTACATTCTGCACAGTACAAAATGCATATGAATTCCTGGCTGAAAACTCACTCCAGAAGGAACAAATGCTTGTGTTTCTCTCCGAAAGAACACTCAGCGACTATTCTTTCGCTTGCTCCTTCCAAGTCTTGGTAGAAACGTGTGTTTTCACTGCGGTAATACGTTTTAGGATGCATTGTTTCAATCTCTTGCAAGACTCATGTTGTTTCTTAGACAATGTGGAAACACAAGGAGTATGTTTCCCAGTTCACTTGAAAGCCAGGAAAACGCACACTGCATCACTCTTCCTCAAACACGCTCTTTCACCTGATGCTTTGGGAATGTTCAAGAAAGCAGAAAAGAAGGGCATTTTGCAGTGAAATTCAGACGGGCATGTACAAAAGATCACTTCTATTCTTTGCAGAGTGCAAAAGCGTAATCGACTTCATGTTCTCAAAGAAACCCATATATTTTCCAAGGGACCTGAAGTAAGACTTTCACAAAAAGATGTGTTTGTGTGTCTGCTTTGAAAGGAGCTCTAAGTTGTGTATTCAGTGCTGTAGAATGACACACTCTACATAGAATACTCAGCATTTTGGGGAGACCAACATGCTGCAAACTGAAACTGCTACAAGGTGTGTGTAGCATACAGAAAGAAGGCTTGTCGTTTCAAAGAAAGAAGAGGAAACCAAAATCCAGGTAGGGGAAGGAGCACACCAGTATGGGAGATGTACATGTGGACAGTTTCAAGCACCAGCTCTTTGTGGACACTTGGAAACAGCGCTGTGAAAAAATTTCGTACGAAGCAGGATTTGGACAAAGTTGAAAGACCTTCCAAAACCAACCCTAAAGAACTGAGCCAAACAATGAATGTTGCAATAAGCTCCTCCAGAAAGGTGCTTCTATGACACAACTCCCGAGCAGGTAGCTACTTTCTGCACAGTACAAAATGCATACGAATTCCTGGCTGAAAACTCATTCCAGAAGGACGAAATGCATGTCTTTCTCTCAAAAGGAACACTCAGCCACTAGGCTTTTGCTTGCTCCTTCAAAGTCTTTGTCGAAACGTGTGTTTTCACTGCTGGAATACGTTTTAGGAAGCATTGTTTCAATCTCTTGCAAACCTCATGTTTCTTACACAATGTGGAAAACTAAGGAGTATGTTTCGCAAATCACTTGAAATCTAGGGAAACGCACCCTGCATCACTCTTGCTCAAACACGCTCTTTCTCCTAATGTGTTGAGAACATTCAAGAAACCAGAAAACAAGGGCATTTTGCACTGAAACTCAGACGGGCATGTAGAAGAGGTCTATTCTTTTGGTAGTAGAGTGCAAAAGCATCATTGACTTCATGTTCTCGTTGAAACCCTTACATTTCCAAGTGAAAAGAAGTAGGACTTTCACAAAAAGATGTGTTTGCGTGTCTGTGGTGAAAGGAGCTCTAAGTTGTGTATTCAGTGCTGGAGAGTGACACACTCTACACAGGTTACACAGCGTTTTAGGAGCACCAACATGCTGCAAACTGGAACTGCTACAAGGTGTGTGTAGCATGCAGAAAGAAGGCTTGTCATTTCAAAGAAAGAAGAGAAAACCAAAATCCAGGTAGTGAAACGAGCACACCAGCATGGGAGATGTGCATGTGGACAGTTTCCAGGAGCAGCTCTTTGTGGACACTTGGAAAGAGCGCTGTGAAAAGATTTCATACGAAGCGGATTTGGACAAAGTTGAAAGACCTTCCAAAACCAACCCTAAAGAACTGAGCCAAACAAAGAATGTTGCAATAAGCTCCTCCAGGAAAGGTGCTTCTATGACACAACTCAAGAGCAGGTAGCTACATTCTGCACAGTACAAAATGCATATGAATTCCTGGCTGAAAACTCACCCCAGAAGGAACAAATGCTTGTGTTTCTCTCCGAAAGAACACTCAGCGACTATTCTTTCGCTTGCTCCTTCCAAGTCTTGGTAGAAACGTGTGTTTTCACTGCGGTAATACGTTTTAGGATGCATTGTTTCAATCTCTTGCAAGACTCATGTTGTTTCTTAGACAATGTGGAAACACAAGGAGTATGTTTCCCAGTTCACTTGAAAGCCAGGAAAACGCACACTGCATCACTCTTCCTCAAACACGCTCTTTCACCTGATGCTTTGGGAATGTTCAAGAAAGCAGAAAAGAAGGGCATTTTGCAGTGAAATTCAGACGGGCATGTACAAAAGATCACTTCTATTCTTTGCAGAGTGCAAAAGCGTAATCGACTTCATGTTCTCAAAGAAACCCATATATTTTCCAAGGGACCTGAAGTAAGACTTTCACAAAAAGATGTGTTTGTGTGTCTGCTTTGAAAGGAGCTCTAAGTTGTGTATTCAGTGCTGTAGAATGACACACTCTACATAGAATACTCAGCATTTTGGGGAGACCAACATGCTGCAAACTGAAACTGCTACAAGGTGTGTGTAGCATACAGAAAGAAGGCTTGTCGTTTCAAAGAAAGAAGAGGAAACCAAAATCCAGGTAGGGGAAGGAGCACACCAGTATGGGAGATGTACATGTGGACAGTTTCAAGCACCAGCTCTTTGTGGACACTTGGAAACAGCGCTGTGAAAAAATTTCGTACGAAGCAGGATTTGGACAAAGTTGAAAGACCTTCCAAAACCAACCCTAAAGAACTGAGCCAAACAATGAATGTTGCAATAAGCTCCTCCAGAAAGGTGCTTCTATGACACAACTCCCGAGCAGGTAGCTACTTTCTGCACAGTACAAAATGCATACGAATTCCTGGCTGAAAACTCATTCCAGAAGGACGAAATGCATGTCTTTCTCTCAAAAGGAACACTCAGCCACTAGGCTTTTGCTTGCTCCTTCAAAGTCTTTGTCGAAACGTGTGTTTTCACTGCTGGAATACGTTTTAGGAAGCATTGTTTCAATCTCTTGCAAACCTCATGTTTCTTACACAATGTGGAAAACTAAGGAGTATGTTTCGCAAATCACTTGAAATCTAGGGAAACGCACCCTGCATCACTCTTGCTCAAACACGCTCTTTCTCCTAATGTGTTGAGAACATTCAAGAAACCAGAAAACAAGGGCATTTTGCACTGAAACTCAGACGGGCATGTAGAGGAGGTCATTTCGTTTGGTAGTAGAGTGCAAAAGCATCATTGACTTCATGTTCTCGTTGAAACCCTTACATTTCCAAGTGAAAAGAAGTAGGACTTTCACAAAAAGATGTGTTTGCGTGTCTGTGGTGAAAGGAGCTCTAAGTTGTGTATTCAGTGCTGGAGAGTGACACACTCTACACAGGTTACACAGCGTTTTAGGAGCACCAACATGCTGCAAACTGGAACTGCTACAAGGTGTGTGTAGCATGCAGAAAGAAGGCTTGTCATTTCAAAGAAAGAAGAGAAAACCAAAATCCAGGTAGTGAAACGAGCACACCAGCATGGGAGATGTGCATGTGGACAGTTTCCAGGAGCAGCTCTTTGTGGACACTTGGAAAGAGCGCTGTGAAAAGATTTCATACGAAGCGGATTTGGACAAAGTTGAAAGACCTTCCAAAACCAACCCTAAAGAACTGAGCCAAACAAAGAATGTTGCAATAAGCTCCTCCAGGAAAGGTGCTTCTATGACACAACTCAAGAGCAGGTAGCTACATTCTGCACAGTACAAAATGCATATGAATTCCTGGCTGAAAACTCACTCCAGAAGGAACAAATGCTTGTGTTTCTCTCCGAAAGAACACTCAGCGACTATTCTTTCGCTTGCTCCTTCCAAGTCTTGGTAGAAACGTGTGTTTTCACTGCGGTAATACGTTTTAGGATGCATTGTTTCAATCTCTTGCAAGACTCATGTTGTTTCTTAGACAATGTGGAAACACAAGGAGTATGTTTCCCAGTTCACTTGAAAGCCAGGAAAACGCACACTGCATCACTCTTCCTCAAACACGCTCTTTCACCTGATGCTTTGGGAATGTTCAAGAAAGCAGAAAAGAAGGGCATTTTGCAGTGAAATTCAGACGGGCATGTACAAAAGATCACTTCTATTCTTTGCAGAGTGCAAAAGCGTAATCGACTTCATGTTCTCAAAGAAACCCATATATTTTCCAAGGGACCTGAAGTAAGACTTTCACAAAAAGATGTGTTTGTGTGTCTGCTTTGAAAGGAGCTCTAAGTTGTGTATTCAGTGCTGTAGAATGACACACTCTACATAGAATACTCAGCATTTTGGGGAGACCAACATGCTGCAAACTGAAACTGCTACAAGGTGTGTGTAGCATACAGAAAGAAGGCTTGTCGTTTCAAAGAAAGAAGAGGAAACCAAAATCCAGGTAGGGGAAGGAGCACACCAGTATGGGAGATGTACATGTGGACAGTTTCAAGCACCAGCTCTTTGTGGACACTTGGAAACAGCGCTGTGAAAAAATTTCGTACGAAGCAGGATTTGGACAAAGTTGAAAGACCTTCCAAAACCAACCCTAAAGAACTGAGCCAAACAATGAATGTTGCAATAAGCTCCTCCAGAAAGGTGCTTCTATGACACAACTCCCGAGCAGGTAGCTACTTTCTGCACAGTACAAAATGCATACGAATTCCTGGCTGAAAACTCATTCCAGAAGGACGAAATGCATGTCTTTCTCTCAAAAGGAACACTCAGCCACTAGGCTTTTGCTTGCTCCTTCAAAGTCTTTGTCGAAACGTGTGTTTTCACTGCTGGAATACGTTTTAGGAAGCATTGTTTCAATCTCTTGCAAACCTCATGTTTCTTACACAATGTGGAAAACTAAGGAGTATGTTTCGCAAATCACTTGAAATCTAGGGAAACGCACCCTGCATCACTCTTGCTCAAACACGCTCTTTCTCCTAATGTGTTGAGAACATTCAAGAAACCAGAAAACAAGGGCATTTTGCACTGAAACTCAGACGGGCATGTAGAGGAGGTCATTTCGTTTGGTAGTAGAGTGCAAAAGCATCATTGACTTCATGTTCTCGTTGAAACCCTTACATTTCCAAGTGAAAAGAAGTAGGACTTTCACAAAAAGATGTGTTTGCGTGTCTGTGGTGAAAGGAGCTCTAAGTTGTGTATTCAGTGCTGGAGAGTGACACACTCTACACAGGTTACACAGCGTTTTAGGAGCACCAACATGCTGCAAACTGGAACTGCTACAAGGTGTGTGTAGCATGCAGAAAGAAGGCTTGTCATTTCAAAGAAAGAAGAGAAAACCAAAGTCCAGGTAGTGAAACGAGCACACCAGCATGGGAGATGTGCATGTGGACAGTTTCCAGGAGCAGCTCTTTGTGGACACTTGGAAAGAGCGCTGTGAAAAGATTTCATACGAAGCGGATTTGGACAAAGTTGAAAGACCTTCCAAAACCAACCCTAAAGAACTGAGCCAAACAAAGAATGTTGCAATAAGCTCCTCCAGGAAAGGTGCTTCTATGACACAACTCAAGAGCAGGTAGCTACATTCTGCACAGTACAAAATGCATATGAATTCCTGGCTGAAAACTCACTCCAGAAGGAACAAATGCTTGTGTTTCTCTCCGAAAGAACACTCAGCGACTATTCTTTCGCTTGCTCCTTCCAAGTCTTGGTAGAAACGTGTGTTTTCACTGCGGTAATACGTTTTAGGATGCATTGTTTCAATCTCTTGCAAGACTCATGTTGTTTCTTAGACAATGTGGAAACACAAGGAGTATGTTTCCCAGTTCACTTGAAAGCCAGGAAAACGCACACTGCATCACTCTTCCTCAAACACGCTCTTTCACCTGATGCTTTGGGAATGTTCAAGAAAGCAGAAAAGAAGGGCATTTTGCAGTGAAATTCAGACGGGCATGTACAAAAGATCACTTCTATTCTTTGCAGAGTGCAAAAGCGTAATCGACTTCATGTTCTCAAAGAAACCCATATATTTTCCAAGGGACCTGAAGTAAGACTTTCACAAAAAGATGTGTTTGTGTGTCTGCTTTGAAAGGAGCTCTAAGTTGTGTATTCAGTGCTGTAGAATGACACACTCTACATAGAATACTCAGCATTTTGGGGAGACCAACATGCTGCAAACTGAAACTGCTACAAGGTGTGTGTAGCATACAGAAAGAAGGCTTGTCGTTTCAAAGAAAGAAGAGGAAACCAAAATCCAGGTAGGGGAAGGAGCACACCAGTATGGGAGATGTACATGTGGACAGTTTCAAGCACCAGCTCTTTGTGGACACTTGGAAACAGCGCTGTGAAAAAATTTCGTACGAAGCAGGATTTGGACAAAGTTGAAAGACCTTCCAAAACCAACCCTAAAGAACTGAGCCAAACAATGAATGTTGCAATAAGCTCCTCCAGAAAGGTGCTTCTATGACACAACTCCCGAGCAGGTAGCTACTTTCTGCACAGTACAAAATGCATACGAATTCCTGGCTGAAAACTCATTCCAGAAGGACGAAATGCATGTCTTTCTCTCAAAAGGAACACTCAGCCACTAGGCTTTTGCTTGCTCCTTCAAAGTCTTTGTCGAAACGTGTGTTTTCACTGCTGGAATACGTTTTAGGAAGCATTGTTTCAATCTCTTGCAAACCTCATGTTTCTTACACAATGTGGAAAACTAAGGAGTATGTTTCGCAAATCACTTGAAATCTAGGGAAACGCACCCTGCATCACTCTTGCTCAAACACGCTCTTTCTCCTAATGTGTTGAGAACATTCAAGAAACCAGAAAACAAGGGCATTTTGCACTGAAACTCAGACGGGCATGTAGAGGAGGTCATTTCGTTTGGTAGTAGAGTGCAAAAGCATCATTGACTTCATGTTCTCGTTGAAACCCTTACATTTCCAAGTGAAAAGAAGTAGGACTTTCACAAAAAGATGTGTTTGCGTGTCTGTGGTGAAAGGAGCTCTAAGTTGTGTATTCAGTGCTGGAGAGTGACACACTCTACACAGGTTACACAGCGTTTTAGGAGCACCAACATGCTGCAAACTGGAACTGCTACAAGGTGTGTGTAGCATGCAGAAAGAAGGCTTGTCATTTCAAAGAAAGAAGAGAAAACCAAAGTCCAGGTAGTGAAACGAGCACACCAGCATGGGAGATGTGCATGTGGACAGTTTCCAGGAGCAGCTCTTTGTGGACACTTGGAAAGAGCGCTGTGAAAAGATTTCATACGAAGCGGATTTGGACAAAGTTGAAAGACCTTCCAAAACCAACCCTAAAGAACTGAGCCAAACAAAGAATGTTGCAATAAGCTCCTCCAGGAAAGGTGCTTCTATGACACAACTCAAGAGCAGGTAGCTACATTCTGCACAGTACAAAATGCATATGAATTCCTGGCTGAAAACTCACTCCAGAAGGAACAAATGCTTGTGTTTCTCTCCGAAAGAACACTCAGCGACTATTCTTTCGCTTGCTCCTTCCAAGTCTTGGTAGAAACGTGTGTTTTCACTGCGGTAATACGTTTTAGGATGCATTGTTTCAATCTCTTGCAAGACTCATGTTGTTTCTTAGACAATGTGGAAACACAAGGAGTATGTTTCCCAGTTCACTTGAAAGCCAGGAAAACGCACACTGCATCACTCTTCCTCAAACACGCTCTTTCACCTGATGCTTTGGGAATGTTCAAGAAAGCAGAAAAGAAGGGCATTTTGCAGTGAAATTCAGACGGGCATGTACAAAAGATCACTTCTATTCTTTGCAGAGTGCAAAAGCGTAATCGACTTCATGTTCTCAAAGAAACCCATATATTTTCCAAGGGACCTGAAGTAAGACTTTCACAAAAAGATGTGTTTGTGTGTCTGCTTTGAAAGGAGCTCTAAGTTGTGTATTCAGTGCTGTAGAATGACACACTCTACATAGAATACTCAGCATTTTGGGGAGACCAACATGCTGCAAACTGAAACTGCTACAAGGTGTGTGTAGCATACAGAAAGAAGGCTTGTCGTTTCAAAGAAAGAAGAGGAAACCAAAATCCAGGTAGGGGAAGGAGCACACCAGTATGGGAGATGTACATGTGGACAGTTTCAAGCACCAGCTCTTTGTGGACACTTGGAAACAGCGCTGTGAAAAAATTTCGTACGAAGCAGGATTTGGACAAAGTTGAAAGACCTTCCAAAACCAACCCTAAAGAACTGAGCCAAACAATGAATGTTGCAATAAGCTCCTCCAGAAAGGTGCTTCTATGACACAACTCCCGAGCAGGTAGCTACTTTCTGCACAGTACAAAATGCATACGAATTCCTGGCTGAAAACTCATTCCAGAAGGACGAAATGCATGTCTTTCTCTCAAAAGGAACACTCAGCCACTAGGCTTTTGCTTGCTCCTTCAAAGTCTTTGTCGAAACGTGTGTTTTCACTGCTGGAATACGTTTTAGGAAGCATTGTTTCAATCTCTTGCAAACCTCATGTTTCTTACACAATGTGGAAAACTAAGGAGTATGTTTCGCAAATCACTTGAAATCTAGGGAAACGCACCCTGCATCACTCTTGCTCAAACACGCTCTTTCTCCTAATGTGTTGAGAACATTCAAGAAACCAGAAAACAAGGGCATTTTGCACTGAAACTCAGACGGGCATGTAGAGGAGGTCATTTCGTTTGGTAGTAGAGTGCAAAAGCATCATTGACTTCATGTTCTCGTTGAAACCCTTACATTTCCAAGTGAAAAGAAGTAGGACTTTCACAAAAAGATGTGTTTGCGTGTCTGTGGTGAAAGGAGCTCTAAGTTGTGTATTCAGTGCTGGAGAGTGACACACTCTACACAGGTTACACAGCGTTTTAGGAGCACCAACATGCTGCAAACTGGAACTGCTACAAGGTGTGTGTAGCATGCAGAAAGAAGGCTTGTCATTTCAAAGAAAGAAGAGAAAACCAAAGTCCAGGTAGTGAAACGAGCACACCAGCATGGGAGATGTGCATGTGGACAGTTTCCAGGAGCAGCTCTTTGTGGACACTTGGAAAGAGCGCTGTGAAAAGATTTCATACGAAGCGGATTTGGACAAAGTTGAAAGACCTTCCAAAACCAACCCTAAAGAACTGAGCCAAACAAAGAATGTTGCAATAAGCTCCTCCAGGAAAGGTGCTTCTATGACACAACTCAAGAGCAGGTAGCTACATTCTGCACAGTACAAAATGCATATGAATTCCTGGCTGAAAACTCACTCCAGAAGGAACAAATGCTTGTGTTTCTCTCCGAAAGAACACTCAGCGACTATTCTTTCGCTTGCTCCTTCCAAGTCTTGGTAGAAACGTGTGTTTTCACTGCGGTAATACGTTTTAGGATGCATTGTTTCAATCTCTTGCAAGACTCATGTTGTTTCTTAGACAATGTGGAAACACAAGGAGTATGTTTCCCAGTTCACTTGAAAGCCAGGAAAACGCACACTGCATCACTCTTCCTCAAACACGCTCTTTCACCTGATGCTTTGGGAATGTTCAAGAAAGCAGAAAAGAAGGGCATTTTGCAGTGAAATTCAGACGGGCATGTACAAAAGATCACTTCTATTCTTTGCAGAGTGCAAAAGCGTAATCGACTTCATGTTCTCAAAGAAACCCATATATTTTCCAAGGGACCTGAAGTAAGACTTTCACAAAAAGATGTGTTTGTGTGTCTGCTTTGAAAGGAGCTCTAAGTTGTGTATTCAGTGCTGTAGAATGACACACTCTACATAGAATACTCAGCATTTTGGGGAGACCAACATGCTGCAAAGTGAAACTGCTACAAGGTGTGTGTAGCATACAGAAAGAAGGCTTGTCGTTTCAAAGAAAGAAGAGGAAACCAAAATCCAGGTAGGGGAAGGAGCACACCAGTATGGGAGATGTACATGTGGACAGTTTCAAGCACCAGCTCTTTGTGGACACTTGGAAACAGCGCTGTGAAAAAATTTCGTACGAAGCAGGATTTGGACAAAGTTGAAAGACCTTCCAAAACCAACCCTAAAGAACTGAGCCAAACAATGAATGTTGCAATAAGCTCCTCCAGAAAGGTGCTTCTATGACACAACTCCCGAGCAGGTAGCTACTTTCTGCACAGTACAAAATGCATACGAATTCCTGGCTGAAAACTCATTCCAGAAGGACGAAATGCATGTCTTTCTCTCAAAAGGAACACTCAGCCACTAGGCTTTTGCTTGCTCCTTCAAAGTCTTTGTCGAAACGTGTGTTTTCACTGCTGGAATACGTTTTAGGAAGCATTGTTTCAATCTCTTGCAAACCTCATGTTTCTTACACAATGTGGAAAACTAAGGAGTATGTTTCGCAAATCACTTGAAATCTAGGGAAACGCACCCTGCATCACTCTTGCTCAAACACGCTCTTTCTCCTAATGTGTTGAGAACATTCAAGAAACCAGAAAACAAGGGCATTTTGCACTGAAACTCAGACGGGCATGTAGAGGAGGTCATTTCGTTTGGTAGTAGAGTGCAAAAGCATCATTGACTTCATGTTCTCGTTGAAACCCTTACATTTCCAAGTGAAAAGAAGTAGGACTTTCACAAAAAGATGTGTTTGCGTGTCTGTGGTGAAAGGAGCTCTAAGTTGTGTATTCAGTGCTGGAGAGTGACACACTCTACACAGGTTACACAGCGTTTTAGGAGCACCAACATGCTGCAAACTGGAACTGCTACAAGGTGTGTGTAGCATGCAGAAAGAAGGCTTGTCATTTCAAAGAAAGAAGAGAAAACCAAAATCCAGGTAGTGAAACGAGCACACCAGCATGGGAGATGTGCATGTGGACAGTTTCCAGGAGCAGCTCTTTGTGGACACTTGGAAAGAGCGCTGTGAAAAGATTTCATACGAAGCGGATTTGGACAAAGTTGAAAGACCTTCCAAAACCAACCCTAAAGAACTGAGCCAAACAAAGAATGTTGCAATAAGCTCCTCCAGGAAAGGTGCTTCTATGACACAACTCAAGAGCAGGTAGCTACATTCTGCACAGTACAAAATGCATATGAATTCCTGGCTGAAAACTCACTCCAGAAGGAACAAATGCTTGTGTTTCTCTCCGAAAGAACACTCAGCGACTATTCTTTCGCTTGCTCCTTCCAAGTCTTGGTAGAAACGTGTGTTTTCACTGCGGTAATACGTTTTAGGATGCATTGTTTCAATCTCTTGCAAGACTCATGTTGTTTCTTAGACAATGTGGAAACACAAGGAGTATGTTTCCCAGTTCACTTGAAAGCCAGGAAAACGCACACTGCATCACTCTTCCTCAAACACGCTCTTTCACCTGATGCTTTGGGAATGTTCAAGAAAGCAGAAAAGAAGGGCATTTTGCAGTGAAATTCAGACGGGCATGTACAAAAGATCACTTCTATTCTTTGCAGAGTGCAAAAGCGTAATCGACTTCATGTTCTCAAAGAAACCCATATATTTTCCAAGGGACCTGAAGTAAGACTTTCACAAAAAGATGTGTTTGTGTGTCTGCTTTGAAAGGAGCTCTAAGTTGTGTATTCAGTGCTGTAGAATGACACACTCTACATAGAATACTCAGCATTTTGGGGAGACCAACATGCTGCAAAGTGAAACTGCTACAAGGTGTGTGTAGCATACAGAAAGAAGGCTTGTCGTTTCAAAGAAAGAAGAGGAAACCAAAATCCAGGTAGGGGAAGGAGCACACCAGTATGGGAGATGTACATGTGGACAGTTTCAAGCACCAGCTCTTTGTGGACACTTGGAAACAGCGCTGTGAAAAAATTTCGTACGAAGCAGGATTTGGACAAAGTTGAAAGACCTTCCAAAACCAACCCTAAAGAACTGAGCCAAACAATGAATGTTGCAATAAGCTCCTCCAGAAAGGTGCTTCTATGACACAACTCCCGAGCAGGTAGCTACTTTCTGCACAGTACAAAATGCATACGAATTCCTGGCTGAAAACTCATTCCAGAAGGACGAAATGCATGTCTTTCTCTCAAAAGGAACACTCAGCCACTAGGCTTTTGCTTGCTCCTTCAAAGTCTTTGTCGAAACGTGTGTTTTCACTGCTGGAATACGTTTTAGGAAGCATTGTTTCAATCTCTTGCAAACCTCATGTTTCTTACACAATGTGGAAAACTAAGGAGTATGTTTCGCAAATCACTTGAAATCTAGGGAAACGCACCCTGCATCACTCTTGCTCAAACACGCTCTTTCTCCTAATGTGTTGAGAACATTCAAGAAACCAGAAAACAAGGGCATTTTGCACTGAAACTCAGACGGGCATGTAGAGGAGGTCATTTCGTTTGGTAGTAGAGTGCAAAAGCATCATTGACTTCATGTTCTCGTTGAAACCCTTACATTTCCAAGTGAAAAGAAGTAGGACTTTCACAAAAAGATGTGTTTGCGTGTCTGTGGTGAAAGGAGCTCTAAGTTGTGTATTCAGTGCTGGAGAGTGACACACTCTACACAGGTTACACAGCGTTTTAGGAGCACCAACATGCTGCAAACTGGAACTGCTACAAGGTGTGTGTAGCATGCAGAAAGAAGGCTTGTCATTTCAAAGAAAGAAGAGAAAACCAAAATCCAGGTAGTGAAACGAGCACACCAGCATGGGAGATGTGCATGTGGACAGTTTCCAGGAGCAGCTCTTTGTGGACACTTGGAAAGAGCGCTGTGAAAAGATTTCATACGAAGCGGATTTGGACAAAGTTGAAAGACCTTCCAAAACCAACCCTAAAGAACTGAGCCAAACAAAGAATGTTGCAATAAGCTCCTCCAGGAAAGGTGCTTCTATGACACAACTCAAGAGCAGGTAGCTACATTCTGCACAGTACAAAATGCATATGAATTCCTGGCTGAAAACTCACTCCAGAAGGAACAAATGCTTGTGTTTCTCTCCGAAAGAACACTCAGCGACTATTCTTTCGCTTGCTCCTTCCAAGTCTTGGTAGAAACGTGTGTTTTCACTGCGGTAATACGTTTTAGGATGCATTGTTTCAATCTCTTGCAAGACTCATGTTGTTTCTTAGACAATGTGGAAACACAAGGAGTATGTTTCCCAGTTCACTTGAAAGCCAGGAAAACGCACACTGCATCACTCTTCCTCAAACACGCTCTTTCACCTGATGCTTTGGGAATGTTCAAGAAAGCAGAAAAGAAGGGCATTTTGCAGTGAAATTCAGACGGGCATGTACAAAAGATCACTTCTATTCTTTGCAGAGTGCAAAAGCGTAATCGACTTCATGTTCTCAAAGAAACCCATATATTTTCCAAGGGACCTGAAGTAAGACTTTCACAAAAAGATGTGTTTGTGTGTCTGCTTTGAAAGGAGCTCTAAGTTGTGTATTCAGTGCTGTAGAATGACACACTCTACATAGAATACTCAGCATTTTGGGGAGACCAACATGCTGCAAACTGAAACTGCTACAAGGTGTGTGTAGCATACAGAAAGAAGGCTTGTCGTTTCAAAGAAAGAAGAGGAAACCAAAATCCAGGTAGGGGAAGGAGCACACCAGTATGGGAGATGTACATGTGGACAGTTTCAAGCACCAGCTCTTTGTGGACACTTGGAAACAGCGCTGTGAAAAAATTTCGTACGAAGCAGGATTTGGACAAAGTTGAAAGACCTTCCAAAACCAACCCTAAAGAACTGAGCCAAACAATGAATGTTGCAATAAGCTCCTCCAGAAAGGTGCTTCTATGACACAACTCCCGAGCAGGTAGCTACTTTCTGCACAGTACAAAATGCATACGAATTCCTGGCTGAAAACTCATTCCAGAAGGACGAAATGCATGTCTTTCTCTCAAAAGGAACACTCAGCCACTAGGCTTTTGCTTGCTCCTTCAAAGTCTTTGTCGAAACGTGTGTTTTCACTGCTGGAATACGTTTTAGGAAGCATTGTTTCAATCTCTTGCAAACCTCATGTTTCTTACACAATGTGGAAAACTAAGGAGTATGTTTCGCAAATCACTTGAAATCTAGGGAAACGCACCCTGCATCACTCTTGCTCAAACACGCTCTTTCTCCTAATGTGTTGAGAACATTCAAGAAACCAGAAAACAAGGGCATTTTGCACTGAAACTCAGACGGGCATGTAGAGGAGGTCATTTCGTTTGGTAGTAGAGTGCAAAAGCATCATTGACTTCATGTTCTCGTTGAAACCCTTACATTTCCAAGTGAAAAGAAGTAGGACTTTCACAAAAAGATGTGTTTGCGTGTCTGTGGTGAAAGGAGCTCTAAGTTGTGTATTCAGTGCTGGAGAGTGACACACTCTACACAGGTTACACAGCGTTTTAGGAGCACCAACATGCTGCAAACTGGAACTGCTACAAGGTGTGTGTAGCATGCAGAAAGAAGGCTTGTCATTTCAAAGAAAGAAGAGAAAACCAAAATCCAGGTAGTGAAACGAGCACACCAGCATGGGAGATGTGCATGTGGACAGTTTCCAGGAGCAGCTCTTTGTGGACACTTGGAAAGAGCGCTGTGAAAAGATTTCATACGAAGCGGATTTGGACAAAGTTGAAAGACCTTCCAAAACCAACCCTAAAGAACTGAGCCAAACAAAGAATGTTGCAATAAGCTCCTCCAGGAAAGGTGCTTCTATGACACAACTCAAGAGCAGGTAGCTACATTCTGCACAGTACAAAATGCATATGAATTCCTGGCTGAAAACTCACTCCAGAAGGAACAAATGCTTGTGTTTCTCTCCGAAAGAACACTCAGCGACTATTCTTTCGCTTGCTCCTTCCAAGTCTTGGTAGAAACGTGTGTTTTCACTGCGGTAATACGTTTTAGGATGCATTGTTTCAATCTCTTGCAAGACTCATGTTGTTTCTTAGACAATGTGGAAACACAAGGAGTATGTTTCCCAGTTCACTTGAAAGCCAGGAAAACGCACACTGCATCACTCTTCCTCAAACACGCTCTTTCACCTGATGCTTTGGGAATGTTCAAGAAAGCAGAAAAGAAGGGCATTTTGCAGTGAAATTCAGACGGGCATGTACAAAAGATCACTTCTATTCTTTGCAGAGTGCAAAAGCGTAATCGACTTCATGTTCTCAAAGAAACCCATATATTTTCCAAGGGACCTGAAGTAAGACTTTCACAAAAAGATGTGTTTGTGTGTCTGCTTTGAAAGGAGCTCTAAGTTGTGTATTCAGTGCTGTAGAATGACACACTCTACATAGAATACTCAGCATTTTGGGGAGACCAACATGCTGCAAACTGAAACTGCTACAAGGTGTGTGTAGCATACAGAAAGAAGGCTTGTCGTTTCAAAGAAAGAAGAGGAAACCAAAATCCAGGTAGGGGAAGGAGCACACCAGTATGGGAGATGTACATGTGGACAGTTTCAAGCACCAGCTCTTTGTGGACACTTGGAAACAGCGCTGTGAAAAAATTTCGTACGAAGCAGGATTTGGACAAAGTTGAAAGACCTTCCAAAACCAACCCTAAAGAACTGAGCCAAACAATGAATGTTGCAATAAGCTCCTCCAGAAAGGTGCTTCTATGACACAACTCCCGAGCAGGTAGCTACTTTCTGCACAGTACAAAATGCATACGAATTCCTGGCTGAAAACTCATTCCAGAAGGACGAAATGCATGTCTTTCTCTCAAAAGGAACACTCAGCCACTAGGCTTTTGCTTGCTCCTTCAAAGTCTTTGTCGAAACGTGTGTTTTCACTGCTGGAATACGTTTTAGGAAGCATTGTTTCAATCTCTTGCAAACCTCATGTTTCTTACACAATGTGGAAAACTAAGGAGTATGTTTCGCAAATCACTTGAAATCTAGGGAAACGCACCCTGCATCACTCTTGCTCAAACACGCTCTTTCTCCTAATGTGTTGAGAACATTCAAGAAACCAGAAAACAAGGGCATTTTGCACTGAAACTCAGACGGGCATGTAGAGGAGGTCATTTCGTTTGGTAGTAGAGTGCAAAAGCATCATTGACTTCATGTTCTCGTTGAAACCCTTACATTTCCAAGTGAAAAGAAGTAGGACTTTCACAAAAAGATGTGTTTGCGTGTCTGTGGTGAAAGGAGCTCTAAGTTGTGTATTCAGTGCTGGAGAGTGACACACTCTACACAGGTTACACAGCGTTTTAGGAGCACCAACATGCTGCAAACTGGAACTGCTACAAGGTGTGTGTAGCATGCAGAAAGAAGGCTTGTCATTTCAAAGAAAGAAGAGAAAACCAAAATCCAGGTAGTGAAACGAGCACACCAGCATGGGAGATGTGCATGTGGACAGTTTCCAGGAGCAGCTCTTTGTGGACACTTGGAAAGAGCGCTGTGAAAAGATTTCATACGAAGCGGATTTGGACAAAGTTGAAAGACCTTCCAAAACCAACCCTAAAGAACTGAGCCAAACAAAGAATGTTGCAATAAGCTCCTCCAGGAAAGGTGCTTCTATGACACAACTCAAGAGCAGGTAGCTACATTCTGCACAGTACAAAATGCATATGAATTCCTGGCTGAAAACTCACTCCAGAAGGAACAAATGCTTGTGTTTCTCTCCGAAAGAACACTCAGCGACTATTCTTTCGCTTGCTCCTTCCAAGTCTTGGTAGAAACGTGTGTTTTCACTGCGGTAATACGTTTTAGGATGCATTGTTTCAATCTCTTGCAAGACTCATGTTGTTTCTTAGACAATGTGGAAACACAAGGAGTATGTTTCCCAGTTCACTTGAAAGCCAGGAAAACGCACACTGCATCACTCTTCCTCAAACACGCTCTTTCACCTGATGCTTTGGGAATGTTCAAGAAAGCAGAAAAGAAGGGCATTTTGCAGTGAAATTCAGACGGGCATGTACAAAAGATCACTTCTATTCTTTGCAGAGTGCAAAAGCGTAATCGACTTCATGTTCTCAAAGAAACCCATATATTTTCCAAGGGACCTGAAGTAAGACTTTCACAAAAAGATGTGTTTGTGTGTCTGCTTTGAAAGGAGCTCTAAGTTGTGTATTCAGTGCTGTAGAATGACACACTCTACATAGAATACTCAGCATTTTGGGGAGACCAACATGCTGCAAACTGAAACTGCTACAAGGTGTGTGTAGCATACAGAAAGAAGGCTTGTCGTTTCAAAGAAAGAAGAGGAAACCAAAATCCAGGTAGGGGAAGGAGCACACCAGTATGGGAGATGTACATGTGGACAGTTTCAAGCACCAGCTCTTTGTGGACACTTGGAAACAGCGCTGTGAAAAAATTTCGTACGAAGCAGGATTTGGACAAAGTTGAAAGACCTTCCAAAACCAACCCTAAAGAACTGAGCCAAACAATGAATGTTGCAATAAGCTCCTCCAGAAAGGTGCTTCTATGACACAACTCCCGAGCAGGTAGCTACTTTCTGCACAGTACAAAATGCATACGAATTCCTGGCTGAAAACTCATTCCAGAAGGACGAAATGCATGTCTTTCTCTCAAAAGGAACACTCAGCCACTAGGCTTTTGCTTGCTCCTTCAAAGTCTTTGTCGAAACGTGTGTTTTCACTGCTGGAATACGTTTTAGGAAGCATTGTTTCAATCTCTTGCAAACCTCATGTTTCTTACACAATGTGGAAAACTAAGGAGTATGTTTCGCAAATCACTTGAAATCTAGGGAAACGCACCCTGCATCACTCTTGCTCAAACACGCTCTTTCTCCTAATGTGTTGAGAACATTCAAGAAACCAGAAAACAAGGGCATTTTGCACTGAAACTCAGACGGGCATGTAGAGGAGGTCATTTCGTTTGGTAGTAGAGTGCAAAAGCATCATTGACTTCATGTTCTCGTTGAAACCCTTACATTTCCAAGTGAAAAGAAGTAGGACTTTCACAAAAAGATGTGTTTGCGTGTCTGTGGTGAAAGGAGCTCTAAGTTGTGTATTCAGTGCTGGAGAGTGACACACTCTACACAGGTTACACAGCGTTTTAGGAGCACCAACATGCTGCAAACTGGAACTGCTACAAGGTGTGTGTAGCATGCAGAAAGAAGGCTTGTCATTTCAAAGAAAGAAGAGAAAACCAAAATCCAGGTAGTGAAACGAGCACACCAGCATGGGAGATGTGCATGTGGACAGTTTCCAGGAGCAGCTCTTTGTGGACACTTGGAAAGAGCGCTGTGAAAAGATTTCATACGAAGCGGATTTGGACAAAGTTGAAAGACCTTCCAAAACCAACCCTAAAGAACTGAGCCAAACAAAGAATGTTGCAATAAGCTCCTCCAGGAAAGGTGCTTCTATGACACAACTCAAGAGCAGGTAGCTACATTCTGCACAGTACAAAATGCATATGAATTCCTGGCTGAAAACTCACTCCAGAAGGAACAAATGCTTGTGTTTCTCTCCGAAAGAACACTCAGCGACTATTCTTTCGCTTGCTCCTTCCAAGTCTTGGTAGAAACGTGTGTTTTCACTGCGGTAATACGTTTTAGGATGCATTGTTTCAATCTCTTGCAAGACTCATGTTGTTTCTTAGACAATGTGGAAACACAAGGAGTATGTTTCCCAGTTCACTTGAAAGCCAGGAAAACGCACACTGCATCACTCTTCCTCAAACACGCTCTTTCACCTGATGCTTTGGGAATGTTCAAGAAAGCAGAAAAGAAGGGCATTTTGCAGTGAAATTCAGACGGGCATGTACAAAAGATCACTTCTATTCTTTGCAGAGTGCAAAAGCGTAATCGACTTCATGTTCTCAAAGAAACCCATATATTTTCCAAGGGACCTGAAGTAAGACTTTCACAAAAAGATGTGTTTGTGTGTCTGCTTTGAAAGGAGCTCTAAGTTGTGTATTCAGTGCTGTAGAATGACACACTCTACATAGAATACTCAGCATTTTGGGGAGACCAACATGCTGCAAACTGAAACTGCTACAAGGTGTGTGTAGCATACAGAAAGAAGGCTTGTCGTTTCAAAGAAAGAAGAGGAAACCAAAATCCAGGTAGGGGAAGGAGCACACCAGTATGGGAGATGTACATGTGGACAGTTTCAAGCACCAGCTCTTTGTGGACACTTGGAAACAGCGCTGTGAAAAAATTTCGTACGAAGCAGGATTTGGACAAAGTTGAAAGACCTTCCAAAACCAACCCTAAAGAACTGAGCCAAACAATGAATGTTGCAATAAGCTCCTCCAGAAAGGTGCTTCTATGACACAACTCCCGAGCAGGTAGCTACTTTCTGCACAGTACAAAATGCATACGAATTCCTGGCTGAAAACTCATTCCAGAAGGACGAAATGCATGTCTTTCTCTCAAAAGGAACACTCAGCCACTAGGCTTTTGCTTGCTCCTTCAAAGTCTTTGTCGAAACGTGTGTTTTCACTGCTGGAATACGTTTTAGGAAGCATTGTTTCAATCTCTTGCAAACCTCATGTTTCTTACACAATGTGGAAAACTAAGGAGTATGTTTCGCAAATCACTTGAAATCTAGGGAAACGCACCCTGCATCACTCTTGCTCAAACACGCTCTTTCTCCTAATGTGTTGAGAACATTCAAGAAACCAGAAAACAAGGGCATTTTGCACTGAAACTCAGACGGGCATGTAGAGGAGGTCATTTCGTTTGGTAGTAGAGTGCAAAAGCATCATTGACTTCATGTTCTCGTTGAAACCCTTACATTTCCAAGTGAAAAGAAGTAGGACTTTCACAAAAAGATGTGTTTGCGTGTCTGTGGTGAAAGGAGCTCTAAGTTGTGTATTCAGTGCTGGAGAGTGACACACTCTACACAGGTTACACAGCGTTTTAGGAGCACCAACATGCTGCAAACTGGAACTGCTACAAGGTGTGTGTAGCATGCAGAAAGAAGGCTTGTCATTTCAAAGAAAGAAGAGAAAACCAAAATCCAGGTAGTGAAACGAGCACACCAGCATGGGAGATGTGCATGTGGACAGTTTCCAGGAGCAGCTCTTTGTGGACACTTGGAAAGAGCGCTGTGAAAAGATTTCATACGAAGCGGATTTGGACAAAGTTGAAAGACCTTCCAAAACCAACCCTAAAGAACTGAGCCAAACAAAGAATGTTGCAATAAGCTCCTCCAGGAAAGGTGCTTCTATGACACAACTCAAGAGCAGGTAGCTACATTCTGCACAGTACAAAATGCATATGAATTCCTGGCTGAAAACTCACTCCAGAAGGAACAAATGCTTGTGTTTCTCTCCGAAAGAACACTCAGCGACTATTCTTTCGCTTGCTCCTTCCAAGTCTTGGTAGAAACGTGTGTTTTCACTGCGGTAATACGTTTTAGGATGCATTGTTTCAATCTCTTGCAAGACTCATGTTGTTTCTTAGACAATGTGGAAACACAAGGAGTATGTTTCCCAGTTCACTTGAAAGCCAGGAAAACGCACACTGCATCACTCTTCCTCAAACACGCTCTTTCACCTGATGCTTTGGGAATGTTCAAGAAAGCAGAAAAGAAGGGCATTTTGCAGTGAAATTCAGACGGGCATGTACAAAAGATCACTTCTATTCTTTGCAGAGTGCAAAAGCGTAATCGACTTCATGTTCTCAAAGAAACCCATATATTTTCCAAGGGACCTGAAGTAAGACTTTCACAAAAAGATGTGTTTGTGTGTCTGCTTTGAAAGGAGCTCTAAGTTGTGTATTCAGTGCTGTAGAATGACACACTCTACATAGAATACTCAGCATTTTGGGGAGACCAACATGCTGCAAACTGAAACTGCTACAAGGTGTGTGTAGCATACAGAAAGAAGGCTTGTCGTTTCAAAGAAAGAAGAGGAAACCAAAATCCAGGTAGGGGAAGGAGCACACCAGTATGGGAGATGTACATGTGGACAGTTTCAAGCACCAGCTCTTTGTGGACACTTGGAAACAGCGCTGTGAAAAAATTTCGTACGAAGCAGGATTTGGACAAAGTTGAAAGACCTTCCAAAACCAACCCTAAAGAACTGAGCCAAACAATGAATGTTGCAATAAGCTCCTCCAGAAAGGTGCTTCTATGACACAACTCCCGAGCAGGTAGCTACTTTCTGCACAGTACAAAATGCATACGAATTCCTGGCTGAAAACTCATTCCAGAAGGACGAAATGCATGTCTTTCTCTCAAAAGGAACACTCAGCCACTAGGCTTTTGCTTGCTCCTTCAAAGTCTTTGTCGAAACGTGTGTTTTCACTGCTGGAATACGTTTTAGGAAGCATTGTTTCAATCTCTTGCAAACCTCATGTTTCTTACACAATGTGGAAAACTAAGGAGTATGTTTCGCAAATCACTTGAAATCTAGGGAAACGCACCCTGCATCACTCTTGCTCAAACACGCTCTTTCTCCTAATGTGTTGAGAACATTCAAGAAACCAGAAAACAAGGGCATTTTGCACTGAAACTCAGACGGGCATGTAGAGGAGGTCATTTCGTTTGGTAGTAGAGTGCAAAAGCATCATTGACTTCATGTTCTCGTTGAAACCCTTACATTTCCAAGTGAAAAGAAGTAGGACTTTCACAAAAAGATGTGTTTGCGTGTCTGTGGTGAAAGGAGCTCTAAGTTGTGTATTCAGTGCTGGAGAGTGACACACTCTACACAGGTTACACAGCGTTTTAGGAGCACCAACATGCTGCAAACTGGAACTGCTACAAGGTGTGTGTAGCATGCAGAAAGAAGGCTTGTCATTTCAAAGAAAGAAGAGAAAACCAAAATCCAGGTAGTGAAACGAGCACACCAGCATGGGAGATGTGCATGTGGACAGTTTCCAGGAGCAGCTCTTTGTGGACACTTGGAAAGAGCGCTGTGAAAAGATTTCATACGAAGCGGATTTGGACAAAGTTGAAAGACCTTCCAAAACCAACCCTAAAGAACTGAGCCAAACAAAGAATGTTGCAATAAGCTCCTCCAGGAAAGGTGCTTCTATGACACAACTCAAGAGCAGGTAGCTACATTCTGCACAGTACAAAATGCATATGAATTCCTGGCTGAAAACTCACTCCAGAAGGAACAAATGCTTGTGTTTCTCTCCAAAAGAACACTCAGCGACTATTCTTTCGCTTGCTCCTTCCAAGTCTTGGTAGAAACGTGTGTTTTCACTGCGGTAATACGTTTTAGGATGCATTGTTTCAATCTCTTGCAAGACTCATGTTGTTTCTTAGACAATGTGGAAACACAAGGAGTATGTTTCCCAGTTCACTTGAAAGCCAGGAAAACGCACACTGCATCACTCTTCCTCAAACACGCTCTTTCACCTGATGCTTTGGGAATGTTCAAGAAAGCAGAAAAGAAGGGCATTTTGCAGTGAAATTCAGACGGGCATGTACAAAAGATCACTTCTATTCTTTGCAGAGTGCAAAAGCGTAATCGACTTCATGTTCTCAAAGAAACCCATATATTTTCCAAGGGACCTGAAGTAAGACTTTCACAAAAAGATGTGTTTGTGTGTCTGCTTTGAAAGGAGCTCTAAGTTGTGTATTCAGTGCTGTAGAATGACACACTCTACATAGAATACTCAGCATTTTGGGGAGACCAACATGCTGCAAACTGAAACTGCTACAAGGTGTGTGTAGCATACAGAAAGAAGGCTTGTCGTTTCAAAGAAAGAAGAGGAAACCAAAATCCAGGTAGGGGAAGGAGCACACCAGTATGGGAGATGTACATGTGGACAGTTTCAAGCACCAGCTCTTTGTGGACACTTGGAAACAGCGCTGTGAAAAAATTTCGTACGAAGCAGGATTTGGACAAAGTTGAAAGACCTTCCAAAACCAACCCTAAAGAACTGAGCCAAACAATGAATGTTGCAATAAGCTCCTCCAGAAAGGTGCTTCTATGACACAACTCCCGAGCAGGTAGCTACTTTCTGCACAGTACAAAATGCATACGAATTCCTGGCTGAAAACTCATTCCAGAAGGACGAAATGCATGTCTTTCTCTCAAAAGGAACACTCAGCCACTAGGCTTTTGCTTGCTCCTTCAAAGTCTTTGTCGAAACGTGTGTTTTCACTGCTGGAATACGTTTTAGGAAGCATTGTTTCAATCTCTTGCAAACCTCATGTTTCTTACACAATGTGGAAAACTAAGGAGTATGTTTCGCAAATCACTTGAAATCTAGGGAAACGCACCCTGCATCACTCTTGCTCAAACACGCTCTTTCTCCTAATGTGTTGAGAACATTCAAGAAACCAGAAAACAAGGGCATTTTGCACTGAAACTCAGACGGGCATGTAGAGGAGGTCATTTCGTTTGGTAGTAGAGTGCAAAAGCATCATTGACTTCATGTTCTCGTTGAAACCCTTACATTTCCAAGTGAAAAGAAGTAGGACTTTCACAAAAAGATGTGTTTGCGTGTCTGTGGTGAAAGGAGCTCTAAGTTGTGTATTCAGTGCTGGAGAGTGACACACTCTACACAGGTTACACAGCGTTTTAGGAGCACCAACATGCTGCAAACTGGAACTGCTACAAGGTGTGTGTAGCATGCAGAAAGAAGGCTTGTCATTTCAAAGAAAGAAGAGAAAACCAAAATCCAGGTAGTGAAACGAGCACACCAGCATGGGAGATGTGCATGTGGACAGTTTCCAGGAGCAGCTCTTTGTGGACACTTGGAAAGAGCGCTGTGAAAAGATTTCATACGAAGCGGATTTGGACAAAGTTGAAAGACCTTCCAAAACCAACCCTAAAGAACTGAGCCAAACAAAGAATGTTGCAATAAGCTCCTCCAGGAAAGGTGCTTCTATGACACAACTCAAGAGCAGGTAGCTACATTCTGCACAGTACAAAATGCATATGAATTCCTGGCTGAAAACTCACTCCAGAAGGAACAAATGCTTGTGTTTCTCTCCGAAAGAACACTCAGCGACTATTCTTTCGCTTGCTCCTTCCAAGTCTTGGTAGAAACGTGTGTTTTCACTGCGGTAATACGTTTTAGGATGCATTGTTTCAATCTCTTGCAAGACTCATGTTGTTTCTTAGACAATGTGGAAACACAAGGAGTATGTTTCCCAGTTCACTTGAAAGCCAGGAAAACGCACACTGCATCACTCTTCCTCAAACACGCTCTTTCACCTGATGCTTTGGGAATGTTCAAGAAAGCAGAAAAGAAGGGCATTTTGCAGTGAAATTCAGACGGGCATGTACAAAAGATCACTTCTATTCTTTGCAGAGTGCAAAAGCGTAATCGACTTCATGTTCTCAAAGAAACCCATATATTTTCCAAGGGACCTGAAGTAAGACTTTCACAAAAAGATGTGTTTGTGTGTCTGCTTTGAAAGGAGCTCTAAGTTGTGTATTCAGTGCTGTAGAATGACACACTCTACATAGAATACTCAGCATTTTGGGGAGACCAACATGCTGCAAACTGAAACTGCTACAAGGTGTGTGTAGCATACAGAAAGAAGGCTTGTCGTTTCAAAGAAAGAAGAGGAAACCAAAATCCAGGTAGGGGAAGGAGCACACCAGTATGGGAGATGTACATGTGGACAGTTTCAAGCACCAGCTCTTTGTGGACACTTGGAAACAGCGCTGTGAAAAAATTTCGTACGAAGCAGGATTTGGACAAAGTTGAAAGACCTTCCAAAACCAACCCTAAAGAACTGAGCCAAACAATGAATGTTGCAATAAGCTCCTCCAGAAAGGTGCTTCTATGACACAACTCCCGAGCAGGTAGCTACTTTCTGCACAGTACAAAATGCATAAGAATTCCTGGCTGAAAACTCATTCCAGAAGGACGAAATGCATGTCTTTCTCTCAAAAGGAACACTCAGCCACTAGGCTTTTGCTTGCTCCTTCAAAGTCTTTGTCGAAACGTGTGTTTTCACTGCTGGAATACGTTTTAGGAAGCATTGTTTCAATCTCTTGCAAACCTCATGTTTCTTACACAATGTGGAAAACTAAGGAGTATGTTTCGCAAATCACTTGAAATCTAGGGAAACGCACCCTGCATCACTCTTGCTCAAACACGCTCTTTCTCCTAATGTGTTGAGAACATTCAAGAAACCAGAAAACAAGGGCATTTTGCACTGAAACTCAGACGGGCATGTAGAAGAGGTCTATTCTTTTGGTAGTAGAGTGCAAAAGCATCATTGACTTCATGTTCTCGTTGAAACCCTTACATTTCCAAGTGAAAAGAAGTAGGACTTTCACAAAAAGATGTGTTTGCGTGTCTGTGGTGAAAGGAGCTCTAAGTTGTGTATTCAGTGCTGGAGAGTGACACACTCTACACAGGTTACACAGCGTTTTAGGAGCACCAACATGCTGCAAACTGGAACTGCTACAAGGTGTGTGTAGCATGCAGAAAGAAGGCTTGTCATTTCAAAGAAAGAAGAGAAAACCAAAATCCAGGTAGTGAAACGAGCACACCAGCATGGGAGATGTGCATGTGGACAGTTTCCAGGAGCAGCTCTTTGTGGACACTTGGAAAGAGCGCTGTGAAAAGATTTCATACGAAGCGGATTTGGACAAAGTTGAAAGACCTTCCAAAACCAACCCTAAAGAACTGAGCCAAACAAAGAATGTTGCAATAAGCTCCTCCAGGAAAGGTGCTTCTATGACACAACTCAAGAGCAGGTAGCTACATTCTGCACAGTACAAAATGCATATGAATTCCTGGCTGAAAACTCACCCCAGAAGGAACAAATGCTTGTGTTTCTCTCCGAAAGAACACTCAGCGACTATTCTTTCGCTTGCTCCTTCCAAGTCTTGGTAGAAACGTGTGTTTTCACTGCGGTAATACGTTTTAGGATGCATTGTTTCAATCTCTTGCAAGACTCATGTTGTTTCTTAGACAATGTGGAAACACAAGGAGTATGTTTCCCAGTTCACTTGAAAGCCAGGAAAACGCACACTGCATCACTCTTCCTCAAACACGCTCTTTCACCTGATGCTTTGGGAATGTTCAAGAAAGCAGAAAAGAAGGGCATTTTGCAGTGAAATTCAGACGGGCATGTACAAAAGATCACTTCTATTCTTTGCAGAGTGCAAAAGCGTAATCGACTTCATGTTCTCAAAGAAACCCATATATTTTCCAAGGGACCTGAAGTAAGACTTTCACAAAAAGATGTGTTTGTGTGTCTGCTTTGAAAGGAGCTCTAAGTTGTGTATTCAGTGCTGTAGAATGACACACTCTACATAGAATACTCAGCATTTTGGGGAGACCAACATGCTGCAAACTGAAACTGCTACAAGGTGTGTGTAGCATACAGAAAGAAGGCTTGTCGTTTCAAAGAAAGAAGAGGAAACCAAAATCCAGGTAGGGGAAGGAGCACACCAGTATGGGAGATGTACATGTGGACAGTTTCAAGCACCAGCTCTTTGTGGACACTTGGAAACAGCGCTGTGAAAAAATTTCGTACGAAGCAGGATTTGGACAAAGTTGAAAGACCTTCCAAAACCAACCCTAAAGAACTGAGCCAAACAATGAATGTTGCAATAAGCTCCTCCAGAAAGGTGCTTCTATGACACAACTCCCGAGCAGGTAGCTACTTTCTGCACAGTACAAAATGCATACGAATTCCTGGCTGAAAACTCATTCCAGAAGGACGAAATGCATGTCTTTCTCTCAAAAGGAACACTCAGCCACTAGGCTTTTGCTTGCTCCTTCAAAGTCTTTGTCGAAACGTGTGTTTTCACTGCTGGAATACGTTTTAGGAAGCATTGTTTCAATCTCTTGCAAACCTCATGTTTCTTACACAATGTGGAAAACTAAGGAGTATGTTTCGCAAATCACTTGAAATCTAGGGAAACGCACCCTGCATCACTCTTGCTCAAACACGCTCTTTCTCCTAATGTGTTGAGAACATTCAAGAAACCAGAAAACAAGGGCATTTTGCACTGAAACTCAGACGGGCATGTAGAGGAGGTCATTTCGTTTGGTAGTAGAGTGCAAAAGCATCATTGACTTCATGTTCTCGTTGAAACCCTTACATTTCCAAGTGAAAAGAAGTAGGACTTTCACAAAAAGATGTGTTTGCGTGTCTGTGGTGAAAGGAGCTCTAAGTTGTGTATTCAGTGCTGGAGAGTGACACACTCTACACAGGTTACACAGCGTTTTAGGAGCACCAACATGCTGCAAACTGGAACTGCTACAAGGTGTGTGTAGCATGCAGAAAGAAGGCTTGTCATTTCAAAGAAAGAAGAGAAAACCAAAATCCAGGTAGTGAAACGAGCACACCAGCATGGGAGATGTGCATGTGGACAGTTTCCAGGAGCAGCTCTTTGTGGACACTTGGAAAGAGCGCTGTGAAAAGATTTCATACGAAGCGGATTTGGACAAAGTTGAAAGACCTTCCAAAACCAACCCTAAAGAACTGAGCCAAACAAAGAATGTTGCAATAAGCTCCTCCAGGAAAGGTGCTTCTATGACACAACTCAAGAGCAGGTAGCTACATTCTGCACAGTACAAAATGCATATGAATTCCTGGCTGAAAACTCACTCCAGAAGGAACAAATGCTTGTGTTTCTCTCCGAAAGAACACTCAGCGACTATTCTTTCGCTTGCTCCTTCCAAGTCTTGGTAGAAACGTGTGTTTTCACTGCGGTAATACGTTTTAGGATGCATTGTTTCAATCTCTTGCAAGACTCATGTTGTTTCTTAGACAATGTGGAAACACAAGGAGTATGTTTCCCAGTTCACTTGAAAGCCAGGAAAACGCACACTGCATCACTCTTCCTCAAACACGCTCTTTCACCTGATGCTTTGGGAATGTTCAAGAAAGCAGAAAAGAAGGGCATTTTGCAGTGAAATTCAGACGGGCATGTACAAAAGATCACTTCTATTCTTTGCAGAGTGCAAAAGCGTAATCGACTTCATGTTCTCAAAGAAACCCATATATTTTCCAAGGGACCTGAAGTAAGACTTTCACAAAAAGATGTGTTTGTGTGTCTGCTTTGAAAGGAGCTCTAAGTTGTGTATTCAGTGCTGTAGAATGACACACTCTACATAGAATACTCAGCATTTTGGGGAGACCAACATGCTGCAAACTGAAACTGCTACAAGGTGTGTGTAGCATACAGAAAGAAGGCTTGTCGTTTCAAAGAAAGAAGAGGAAACCAAAATCCAGGTAGGGGAAGGAGCACACCAGTATGGGAGATGTACATGTGGACAGTTTCAAGCACCAGCTCTTTGTGGACACTTGGAAACAGCGCTGTGAAAAAATTTCGTACGAAGCAGGATTTGGACAAAGTTGAAAGACCTTCCAAAACCAACCCTAAAGAACTGAGCCAAACAATGAATGTTGCAATAAGCTCCTCCAGAAAGGTGCTTCTATGACACAACTCCCGAGCAGGTAGCTACTTTCTGCACAGTACAAAATGCATACGAATTCCTGGCTGAAAACTCATTCCAGAAGGACGAAATGCATGTCTTTCTCTCAAAAGGAACACTCAGCCACTAGGCTTTTGCTTGCTCCTTCAAAGTCTTTGTCGAAACGTGTGTTTTCACTGCTGGAATACGTTTTAGGAAGCATTGTTTCAATCTCTTGCAAACCTCATGTTTCTTACACAATGTGGAAAACTAAGGAGTATGTTTCGCAAATCACTTGAAATCTAGGGAAACGCACCCTGCATCACTCTTGCTCAAACACGCTCTTTCTCCTAATGTGTTGAGAACATTCAAGAAACCAGAAAACAAGGGCATTTTGCACTGAAACTCAGACGGGCATGTAGAAGAGGTCTATTCTTTTGGTAGTAGAGTGCAAAAGCATCATTGACTTCATGTTCTCGTTGAAACCCTTACATTTCCAAGTGAAAAGAAGTAGGACTTTCACAAAAAGATGTGTTTGCGTGTCTGTGGTGAAAGGAGCTCTAAGTTGTGTATTCAGTGCTGGAGAGTGACACACTCTACACAGGTTACACAGCGTTTTAGGAGCACCAACATGCTGCAAACTGGAACTGCTACAAGGTGTGTGTAGCATGCAGAAAGAAGGCTTGTCATTTCAAAGAAAGAAGAGAAAACCAAAATCCAGGTAGTGAAACGAGCACACCAGCATGGGAGATGTGCATGTGGACAGTTTCCAGGAGCAGCTCTTTGTGGACACTTGGAAAGAGCGCTGTGAAAAGATTTCATACGAAGCGGATTTGGACAAAGTTGAAAGACCTTCCAAAACCAACCCTAAAGAACTGAGCCAAACAAAGAATGTTGCAATAAGCTCCTCCAGGAAAGGTGCTTCTATGACACAACTCAAGAGCAGGTAGCTACATTCTGCACAGTACAAAATGCATATGAATTCCTGGCTGAAAACTCACTCCAGAAGGAACAAATGCTTGTGTTTCTCTCCGAAAGAACACTCAGCGACTATTCTTTCGCTTGCTCCTTCCAAGTCTTGGTAGAAACGTGTGTTTTCACTGCGGTAATACGTTTTAGGATGCATTGTTTCAATCTCTTGCAAGACTCATGTTGTTTCTTAGACAATGTGGAAACACAAGGAGTATGTTTCCCAGTTCACTTGAAAGCCAGGAAAACGCACACTGCATCACTCTTCCTCAAACACGCTCTTTCACCTGATGCTTTGGGAATGTTCAAGAAAGCAGAAAAGAAGGGCATTTTGCAGTGAAATTCAGACGGGCATGTACAAAAGATCACTTCTATTCTTTGCAGAGTGCAAAAGCGTAATCGACTTCATGTTCTCAAAGAAACCCATATATTTTCCAAGGGACCTGAAGTAAGACTTTCACAAAAAGATGTGTTTGTGTGTCTGCTTTGAAAGGAGCTCTAACTTGTGTATTCAGTGCTGTAGAATGACACACTCTACATAGAATACTCAGCATTTTGGGGAGACCAACATGCTGCAAACTGAAACTGCTACAAGGTGTGTGTAGCATACAGAAAGAAGGCTTGTCGTTTCAAAGAAAGAAGAGGAAACCAAAATCCAGGTAGGGGAAGGAGCACACCAGTATGGGAGATGTACATGTGGACAGTTTCAAGCACCAGCTCTTTGTGGACACTTGGAAACAGCGCTGTGAAAAAATTTCGTACGAAGCAGGATTTGGACAAAGTTGAAAGACCTTCCAAAACCAACCCTAAAGAACTGAGCCAAACAATGAATGTTGCAATAAGCTCCTCCAGAAAGGTGCTTCTATGACACAACTCCCGAGCAGGTAGCTACTTTCTGCACAGTACAAAATGCATACGAATTCCTGGCTGAAAACTCATTCCAGAAGGACGAAATGCATGTCTTTCTCTCAAAAGGAACACTCAGCCACTAGGCTTTTGCTTGCTCCTTCAAAGTCTTTGTCGAAACGTGTGTTTTCACTGCTGGAATACGTTTTAGGAAGCATTGTTTCAATCTCTTGCAAACCTCATGTTTCTTACACAATGTGGAAAACTAAGGAGTATGTTTCGCAAATCACTTGAAATCTAGGGAAACGCACCCTGCATCACTCTTGCTCAAACACGCTCTTTCTCCTAATGTGTTGAGAACATTCAAGAAACCAGAAAACAAGGGCATTTTGCACTGAAACTCAGACGGGCATGTAGAAGAGGTCTATTCTTTTGGTAGTAGAGTGCAAAAGCATCATTGACTTCATGTTCTCGTTGAAACCCTTACATTTCCAAGTGAAAAGAAGTAGGACTTTCACAAAAAGATGTGTTTGCGTGTCTGTGGTGAAAGGAGCTCTAAGTTGTGTATTCAGTGCTGGAGAGTGACACACTCTACACAGGTTACACAGCGTTTTAGGAGCACCAACATGCTGCAAACTGGAACTGCTACAAGGTGTGTGTAGCATGCAGAAAGAAGGCTTGTCATTTCAAAGAAAGAAGAGAAAACCAAAATCCAGGTAGTGAAACGAGCACACCAGCATGGGAGATGTGCATGTGGACAGTTTCCAGGAGCAGCTCTTTGTGGACACTTGGAAAGAGCGCTGTGAAAAGATTTCATACGAAGCGGATTTGGACAAAGTTGAAAGACCTTCCAAAACCAACCCTAAAGAACTGAGCCAAACAAAGAATGTTGCAATAAGCTCCTCCAGGAAAGGTGCTTCTATGACACAACTCAAGAGCAGGTAGCTACATTCTGCACAGTACAAAATGCATATGAATTCCTGGCTGAAAACTCACTCCAGAAGGAACAAATGCTTGTGTTTCTCTCCGAAAGAACACTCAGCGACTATTCTTTCGCTTGCTCCTTCCAAGTCTTGGTAGAAACGTGTGTTTTCACTGCGGTAATACGTTTTAGGATGCATTGTTTCAATCTCTTGCAAGACTCATGTTGTTTCTTAGACAATGTGGAAACACAAGGAGTATGTTTCCCAGTTCACTTGAAAGCCAGGAAAACGCACACTGCATCACTCTTCCTCAAACACGCTCTTTCACCTGATGCTTTGGGAATGTTCAAGAAAGCAGAAAAGAAGGGCATTTTGCAGTGAAATTCAGACGGGCATGTACAAAAGATCACTTCTATTCTTTGCAGAGTGCAAAAGCGTAATCGACTTCATGTTCTCAAAGAAACCCATATATTTTCCAAGGGACCTGAAGTAAGACTTTCACAAAAAGATGTGTTTGTGTGTCTGCTTTGAAAGGAGCTCTAAGTTGTGTATTCAGTGCTGTAGAATGACACACTCTACATAGAATACTCAGCATTTTGGGGAGACCAACATGCTGCAAACTGAAACTGCTACAAGGTGTGTGTAGCATACAGAAAGAAGGCTTGTCGTTTCAAAGAAAGAAGAGGAAACCAAAATCCAGGTAGGGGAAGGAGCACACCAGTATGGGAGATGTACATGTGGACAGTTTCAAGCACCAGCTCTTTGTGGACACTTGGAAACAGCGCTGTGAAAAAATTTCGTACGAAGCAGGATTTGGACAACGTTGAAAGACCTTCCAAAACCAACCCTAAAGAACTGAGCCAAACAATGAATGTTGCAATAAGCTCCTCCAGAAAGGTGCTTCTATGACACAACTCCCGAGCAGGTAGCTACTTTCTGCACAGTACAAAATGCATACGAATTCCTGGCTGAAAACTCATTCCAGAAGGACGAAATGCATGTCTTTCTCTCAAAAGGAACACTCAGCCACTAGGCTTTTGCTTGCTCCTTCAAAGTCTTTGTCGAAACGTGTGTTTTCACTGCTGGAATACGTTTTAGGAAGCATTGTTTCAATCTCTTGCAAACCTCATGTTTCTTACACAATGTGGAAAACTAAGGAGTATGTTTCGCAAATCACTTGAAATCTAGGGAAACGCACCCTGCATCACTCTTGCTCAAACACGCTCTTTCTCCTAATGTGTTGAGAACATTCAAGAAACCAGAAAACAAGGGCATTTTGCACTGAAACTCAGACGGGCATGTAGAAGAGGTCTATTCTTTTGGTAGTAGAGTGCAAAAGCATCATTGACTTCATGTTCTCGTTGAAACCCTTACATTTCCAAGTGAAAAGAAGTAGGACTTTCACAAAAAGATGTGTTTGCGTGTCTGTGGTGAAAGGAGCTCTAAGTTGTGTATTCAGTGCTGGAGAGTGACACACTCTACACAGGTTACACAGCGTTTTAGGAGCACCAACATGCTGCAAACTGGAACTGCTACAAGGTGTGTGTAGCATGCAGAAAGAAGGCTTGTCATTTCAAAGAAAGAAGAGAAAACCAAAATCCAGGTAGTGAAACGAGCACACCAGCATGGGAGATGTGCATGTGGACAGTTTCCAGGAGCAGCTCTTTGTGGACACTTGGAAAGAGCGCTGTGAAAAGATTTCATACGAAGCGGATTTGGACAAAGTTGAAAGACCTTCCAAAACCAACCCTAAAGAACTGAGCCAAACAAAGAATGTTGCAATAAGCTCCTCCAGGAAAGGTGCTTCTATGACACAACTCAAGAGCAGGTAGCTACATTCTGCACAGTACAAAATGCATATGAATTCCTGGCTGAAAACTCACTCCAGAAGGAACAAATGCTTGTGTTTCTCTCCGAAAGAACACTCAGCGACTATTCTTTCGCTTGCTCCTTCCAAGTCTTGGTAGAAACGTGTGTTTTCACTGCGGTAATACGTTTTAGGATGCATTGTTTCAATCTCTTGCAAGACTCATGTTGTTTCTTAGACAATGTGGAAACACAAGGAGTATGTTTCCCAGTTCACTTGAAAGCCAGGAAAACGCACACTGCATCACTCTTCCTCAAACACGCTCTTTCACCTGATGCTTTGGGAATGTTCAAGAAAGCAGAAAAGAAGGGCATTTTGCAGTGAAATTCAGACGGGCATGTACAAAAGATCACTTCTATTCTTTGCAGAGTGCAAAAGCGTAATCGACTTCATGTTCTCAAAGAAACCCATATATTTTCCAAGGGACCTGAAGTAAGACTTTCACAAAAAGATGTGTTTGTGTGTCTGCTTTGAAAGGAGCTCTAAGTTGTGTATTCAGTGCTGTAGAATGACACACTCTACATAGAATACTCAGCATTTTGGGGAGACCAACATGCTGCAAACTGAAACTGCTACAAGGTGTGTGTAGCATACAGAAAGAAGGCTTGTCGTTTCAAAGAAAGAAGAGGAAACCAAAATCCAGGTAGGGGAAGGAGCACACCAGTATGGGAGATGTACATGTGGACAGTTTCAAGCACCAGCTCTTTGTGGACACTTGGAAACAGCGCTGTGAAAAAATTTCGTACGAAGCAGGATTTGGACAAAGTTGAAAGACCTTCCAAAACCAACCCTAAAGAACTGAGCCAAACAATGAATGTTGCAATAAGCTCCTCCAGAAAGGTGCTTCTATGACACAACTCCCGAGCAGGTAGCTACTTTCTGCACAGTACAAAATGCATACGAATTCCTGGCTGAAAACTCATTCCAGAAGGACGAAATGCATGTCTTTCTCTCAAAAGGAACACTCAGCCACTAGGCTTTTGCTTGCTCCTTCAAAGTCTTTGTCGAAACGTGTGTTTTCACTGCTGGAATACGTTTTAGGAAGCATTGTTTCAATCTCTTGCAAACCTCATGTTTCTTACACAATGTGGAAAACTAAGGAGTATGTTTCGCAAATCACTTGAAATCTAGGGAAACGCACCCTGCATCACTCTTGCTCAAACACGCTCTTTCTCCTAATGTGTTGAGAACATTCAAGAAACCAGAAAACAAGGGCATTTTGCACTGAAACTCAGACGGGCATGTAGAGGAGGTCATTTCGTTTGGTAGTAGAGTGCAAAAGCATCATTGACTTCATGTTCTCGTTGAAACCCTTACATTTCCAAGTGAAAAGAAGTAGGACTTTCACAAAAAGATGTGTTTGCGTGTCTGTGGTGAAAGGAGCTCTAAGTTGTGTATTCAGTGCTGGAGAGTGACACACTCTACACAGGTTACACAGCGTTTTAGGAGCACCAACATGCTGCAAACTGGAACTGCTACAAGGTGTGTGTAGCATGCAGAAAGAAGGCTTGTCATTTCAAAGAAAGAAGAGAAAACCAAAATCCAGGTAGTGAAACGAGCACACCAGCATGGGAGATGTGCATGTGGACAGTTTCCAGGAGCAGCTCTTTGTGGACACTTGGAAAGAGCGCTGTGAAAAGATTTCATACGAAGCGGATTTGGACAAAGTTGAAAGACCTTCCAAAACCAACCCTAAAGAACTGAGCCAAACAAAGAATGTTGCAATAAGCTCCTCCAGGAAAGGTGCTTCTATGACACAACTCAAGAGCAGGTAGCTACATTCTGCACAGTACAAAATGCATATGAATTCCTGGCTGAAAACTCACTCCAGAAGGAACAAATGCTTGTGTTTCTCTCCGAAAGAACACTCAGCGACTATTCTTTCGCTTGCTCCTTCCAAGTCTTGGTAGAAACGTGTGTTTTCACTGCGGTAATACGTTTTAGGATGCATTGTTTCAATCTCTTGCAAGACTCATGTTGTTTCTTAGACAATGTGGAAACACAAGGAGTATGTTTCCCAGTTCACTTGAAAGCCAGGAAAACGCACACTGCATCACTCTTCCTCAAACACGCTCTTTCACCTGATGCTTTGGGAATGTTCAAGAAAGCAGAAAAGAAGGGCATTTTGCAGTGAAATTCAGACGGGCATGTACAAAAGATCACTTCTATTCTTTGCAGAGTGCAAAAGCGTAATCGACTTCATGTTCTCAAAGAAACCCATATATTTTCCAAGGGACCTGAAGTAAGACTTTCACAAAAAGATGTGTTTGTGTGTCTGCTTTGAAAGGAGCTCTAAGTTGTGTATTCAGTGCTGTAGAATGACACACTCTACATAGAATACTCAGCATTTTGGGGAGACCAACATGCTGCAAACTGAAACTGCTACAAGGTGTGTGTAGCATACAGAAAGAAGGCTTGTCGTTTCAAAGAAAGAAGAGGAAACCAAAATCCAGGTAGGGGAAGGAGCACACCAGTATGGGAGATGTACATGTGGACAGTTTCAAGCACCAGCTCTTTGTGGACACTTGGAAACAGCGCTGTGAAAAAATTTCGTACGAAGCAGGATTTGGACAAAGTTGAAAGACCTTCCAAAACCAACCCTAAAGAACTGAGCCAAACAATGAATGTTGCAATAAGCTCCTCCAGAAAGGTGCTTCTATGACACAACTCCCGAGCAGGTAGCTACTTTCTGCACAGTACAAAATGCATACGAATTCCTGGCTGAAAACTCATTCCAGAAGGACGAAATGCATGTCTTTCTCTCAAAAGGAACACTCAGCCACTAGGCTTTTGCTTGCTCCTTCAAAGTCTTTGTCGAAACGTGTGTTTTCACTGCTGGAATACGTTTTAGGAAGCATTGTTTCAATCTCTTGCAAACCTCATGTTTCTTACACAATGTGGAAAACTAAGGAGTATGTTTCGCAAATCACTTGAAATCTAGGGAAACGCACCCTGCATCACTCTTGCTCAAACACGCTCTTTCTCCTAATGTGTTGAGAACATTCAAGAAACCAGAAAACAAGGGCATTTTGCACTGAAACTCAGACGGGCATGTAGAGGAGGTCATTTCGTTTGGTAGTAGAGTGCAAAAGCATCATTGACTTCATGTTCTCGTTGAAACCCTTACATTTCCAAGTGAAAAGAAGTAGGACTTTCACAAAAAGATGTGTTTGCGTGTCTGTGGTGAAAGGAGCTCTAAGTTGTGTATTCAGTGCTGGAGAGTGACACACTCTACACAGGTTACACAGCGTTTTAGGAGCACCAACATGCTGCAAACTGGAACTGCTACAAGGTGTGTGTAGCATGCAGAAAGAAGGCTTGTCATTTCAAAGAAAGAAGAGAAAACCAAAATCCAGGTAGTGAAACGAGCACACCAGCATGGGAGATGTGCATGTGGACAGTTTCCAGGAGCAGCTCTTTGTGGACACTTGGAAAGAGCGCTGTGAAAAGATTTCATACGAAGCGGATTTGGACAAAGTTGAAAGACCTTCCAAAACCAACCCTAAAGAACTGAGCCAAACAAAGAATGTTGCAATAAGCTCCTCCAGGAAAGGTGCTTCTATGACACAACTCAAGAGCAGGTAGCTACATTCTGCACAGTACAAAATGCATATGAATTCCTGGCTGAAAACTCACTCCAGAAGGAACAAATGCTTGTGTTTCTCTCCGAAAGAACACTCAGCGACTATTCTTTCGCTTGCTCCTTCCAAGTCTTGGTAGAAACGTGTGTTTTCACTGCGGTAATACGTTTTAGGATGCATTGTTTCAATCTCTTGCAAGACTCATGTTGTTTCTTAGACAATGTGGAAACACAAGGAGTATGTTTCCCAGTTCACTTGAAAGCCAGGAAAACGCACACTGCATCACTCTTCCTCAAACACGCTCTTTCACCTGATGCTTTGGGAATGTTCAAGAAAGCAGAAAAGAAGGGCATTTTGCAGTGAAATTCAGACGGGCATGTACAAAAGATCACTTCTATTCTTTGCAGAGTGCAAAAGCGTAATCGACTTCATGTTCTCAAAGAAACCCATATATTTTCCAAGGGACCTGAAGTAAGACTTTCACAAAAAGATGTGTTTGTGTGTCTGCTTTGAAAGGAGCTCTAAGTTGTGTATTCAGTGCTGTAGAATGACACACTCTACATAGAATACTCAGCATTTTGGGGAGACCAACATGCTGCAAACTGAAACTGCTACAAGGTGTGTGTAGCATACAGAAAGAAGGCTTGTCGTTTCAAAGAAAGAAGAGGAAACCAAAATCCAGGTAGGGGAAGGAGCACACCAGTATGGGAGATGTACATGTGGACAGTTTCAAGCACCAGCTCTTTGTGGACACTTGGAAACAGCGCTGTGAAAAAATTTCGTACGAAGCAGGATTTGGACAAAGTTGAAAGACCTTCCAAAACCAACCCTAAAGAACTGAGCCAAACAATGAATGTTGCAATAAGCTCCTCCAGAAAGGTGCTTCTATGACACAACTCCCGAGCAGGTAGCTACTTTCTGCACAGTACAAAATGCATACGAATTCCTGGCTGAAAACTCATTCCAGAAGGACGAAATGCATGTCTTTCTCTCAAAAGGAACACTCAGCCACTAGGCTTTTGCTTGCTCCTTCAAAGTCTTTGTCGAAACGTGTGTTTTCACTGCTGGAATACGTTTTAGGAAGCATTGTTTCAATCTCTTGCAAACCTCATGTTTCTTACACAATGTGGAAAACTAAGGAGTATGTTTCGCAAATCACTTGAAATCTAGGGAAACGCACCCTGCATCACTCTTGCTCAAACACGCTCTTTCTCCTAATGTGTTGAGAACATTCAAGAAACCAGAAAACAAGGGCATTTTGCACTGAAACTCAGACGGGCATGTAGAAGAGGTCTATTCTTTTGGTAGTAGAGTGCAAAAGCATCATTGACTTCATGTTCTCGTTGAAACCCTTACATTTCCAAGTGAAAAGAAGTAGGACTTTCACAAAAAGATGTGTTTGCGTGTCTGTGGTGAAAGGAGCTCTAAGTTGTGTATTCAGTGCTGGAGAGTGACACACTCTACACAGGTTACACAGCGTTTTAGGAGCACCAACATGCTGCAAACTGGAACTGCTACAAGGTGTGTGTAGCATGCAGAAAGAAGGCTTGTCATTTCAAAGAAAGAAGAGAAAACCAAAATCCAGGTAGTGAAACGAGCACACCAGCATGGGAGATGTGCATGTGGACAGTTTCCAGGAGCAGCTCTTTGTGGACACTTGGAAAGAGCGCTGTGAAAAGATTTCATACGAAGCGGATTTGGACAAAGTTGAAAGACCTTCCAAAACCAACCCTAAAGAACTGAGCCAAACAAAGAATGTTGCAATAAGCTCCTCCAGGAAAGGTGCTTCTATGACACAACTCAAGAGCAGGTAGCTACATTCTGCACAGTACAAAATGCATATGAATTCCTGGCTGAAAACTCACTCCAGAAGGAACAAATGCTTGTGTTTCTCTCCGAAAGAACACTCAGCGACTATTCTTTCGCTTGCTCCTTCCAAGTCTTGGTAGAAACGTGTGTTTTCACTGCGGTAATACGTTTTAGGATGCATTGTTTCAATCTCTTGCAAGACTCATGTTGTTTCTTAGACAATGTGGAAACACAAGGAGTATGTTTCCCAGTTCACTTGAAAGCCAGGAAAACGCACACTGCATCACTCTTCCTCAAACACGCTCTTTCACCTGATGCTTTGGGAATGTTCAAGAAAGCAGAAAAGAAGGGCATTTTGCAGTGAAATTCAGACGGGCATGTACAAAAGATCACTTCTATTCTTTGCAGAGTGCAAAAGCGTAATCGACTTCATGTTCTCAAAGAAACCCATATATTTTCCAAGGGACCTGAAGTAAGACTTTCACAAAAAGATGTGTTTGTGTGTCTGCTTTGAAAGGAGCTCTAAGTTGTGTATTCAGTGCTGTAGAATGACACACTCTACATAGAATACTCAGCATTTTGGGGAGACCAACATGCTGCAAACTGAAACTGCTACAAGGTGTGTGTAGCATACAGAAAGAAGGCTTGTCGTTTCAAAGAAAGAAGAGGAAACCAAAATCCAGGTAGGGGAAGGAGCACACCAGTATGGGAGATGTACATGTGGACAGTTTCAAGCACCAGCTCTTTGTGGACACTTGGAAACAGCGCTGTGAAAAAATTTCGTACGAAGCAGGATTTGGACAAAGTTGAAAGACCTTCCAAAACCAACCCTAAAGAACTGAGCCAAACAATGAATGTTGCAATAAGCTCCTCCAGAAAGGTGCTTCTATGACACAACTCCCGAGCAGGTAGCTACTTTCTGCACAGTACAAAATGCATACGAATTCCTGGCTGAAAACTCATTCCAGAAGGACGAAATGCATGTCTTTCTCTCAAAAGGAACACTCAGCCACTAGGCTTTTGCTTGCTCCTTCAAAGTCTTTGTCGAAACGTGTGTTTTCACTGCTGGAATACGTTTTAGGAAGCATTGTTTCAATCTCTTGCAAACCTCATGTTTCTTACACAATGTGGAAAACTAAGGAGTATGTTTCGCAAATCACTTGAAATCTAGGGAAACGCACCCTGCATCACTCTTGCTCAAACACGCTCTTTCTCCTAATGTGTTGAGAACATTCAAGAAACCAGAAAACAAGGGCATTTTGCACTGAAACTCAGACGGGCATGTAGAAGAGGTCTATTCTTTTGGTAGTAGAGTGCAAAAGCATCATTGACTTCATGTTCTCGTTGAAACCCTTACATTTCCAAGTGAAAAGAAGTAGGACTTTCACAAAAAGATGTGTTTGCGTGTCTGTGGTGAAAGGAGCTCTAAGTTGTGTATTCAGTGCTGGAGAGTGACACACTCTACACAGGTTACACAGCGTTTTAGGAGCACCAACATGCTGCAAACTGGAACTGCTACAAGGTGTGTGTAGCATGCAGAAAGAAGGCTTGTCATTTCAAAGAAAGAAGAGAAAACCAAAATCCAGGTAGTGAAACGAGCACACCAGCATGGGAGATGTGCATGTGGACAGTTTCCAGGAGCAGCTCTTTGTGGACACTTGGAAAGAGCGCTGTGAAAAGATTTCATACGAAGCGGATTTGGACAAAGTTGAAAGACCTTCCAAAACCAACCCTAAAGAACTGAGCCAAACAAAGAATGTTGCAATAAGCTCCTCCAGGAAAGGTGCTTCTATGACACAACTCAAGAGCAGGTAGCTACATTCTGCACAGTACAAAATGCATATGAATTCCTGGCTGAAAACTCACTCCAGAAGGAACAAATGCTTGTGTTTCTCTCCGAAAGAACACTCAGCGACTATTCTTTCGCTTGCTCCTTCCAAGTCTTGGTAGAAACGTGTGTTTTCACTGCGGTAATACGTTTTAGGATGCATTGTTTCAATCTCTTGCAAGACTCATGTTGTTTCTTAGACAATGTGGAAACACAAGGAGTATGTTTCCCAGTTCACTTGAAAGCCAGGAAAACGCACACTGCATCACTCTTCCTCAAACACGCTCTTTCACCTGATGCTTTGGGAATGTTCAAGAAAGCAGAAAAGAAGGGCATTTTGCAGTGAAATTCAGACGGGCATGTACAAAAGATCACTTCTATTCTTTGCAGAGTGCAAAAGCGTAATCGACTTCATGTTCTCAAAGAAACCCATATATTTTCCAAGGGACCTGAAGTAAGACTTTCACAAAAAGATGTGTTTGTGTGTCTGCTTTGAAAGGAGCTCTAAGTTGTGTATTCAGTGCTGTAGAATGACACACTCTACATAGAATACTCAGCATTTTGGGGAGACCAACATGCTGCAAACTGAAACTGCTACAAGGTGTGTGTAGCATACAGAAAGAAGGCTTGTCGTTTCAAAGAAAGAAGAGGAAACCAAAATCCAGGTAGGGGAAGGAGCACACCAGTATGGGAGATGTACATGTGGACAGTTTCAAGCACCAGCTCTTTGTGGACACTTGGAAACAGCGCTGTGAAAAAATTTCGTACGAAGCAGGATTTGGACAAAGTTGAAAGACCTTCCAAAACCAACCCTAAAGAACTGAGCCAAACAATGAATGTTGCAATAAGCTCCTCCAGAAAGGTGCTTCTATGACACAACTCCCGAGCAGGTAGCTACTTTCTGCACAGTACAAAATGCATACGAATTCCTGGCTGAAAACTCATTCCAGAAGGACGAAATGCATGTCTTTCTCTCAAAAGGAACACTCAGCCACTAGGCTTTTGCTTGCTCCTTCAAAGTCTTTGTCGAAACGTGTGTTTTCACTGCTGGAATACGTTTTAGGAAGCATTGTTTCAATCTCTTGCAAACCTCATGTTTCTTACACAATGTGGAAAACTAAGGAGTATGTTTCGCAAATCACTTGAAATCTAGGGAAACGCACCCTGCATCACTCTTGCTCAAACACGCTCTTTCTCCTAATGTGTTGAGAACATTCAAGAAACCAGAAAACAAGGGCATTTTGCACTGAAACTCAGACGGGCATGTAGAAGAGGTCTATTCTTTTGGTAGTAGAGTGCAAAAGCATCATTGACTTCATGTTCTCGTTGAAACCCTTACATTTCCAAGTGAAAAGAAGTAGGACTTTCACAAAAAGATGTGTTTGCGTGTCTGTGGTGAAAGGAGCTCTAAGTTGTGTATTCAGTGCTGGAGAGTGACACACTCTACACAGGTTACACAGCGTTTTAGGAGCACCAACATGCTGCAAACTGGAACTGCTACAAGGTGTGTGTAGCATGCAGAAAGAAGGCTTGTCATTTCAAAGAAAGAAGAGAAAACCAAAATCCAGGTAGTGAAACGAGCACACCAGCATGGGAGATGTGCATGTGGACAGTTTCCAGGAGCAGCTCTTTGTGGACACTTGGAAAGAGCGCTGTGAAAAGATTTCATACGAAGCGGATTTGGACAAAGTTGAAAGACCTTCCAAAACCAACCCTAAAGAACTGAGCCAAACAAAGAATGTTGCAATAAGCTCCTCCAGGAAAGGTGCTTCTATGACACAACTCAAGAGCAGGTAGCTACATTCTGCACAGTACAAAATGCATATGAATTTCTGGCTGAAAACTCACTCCAGAAGGAACAAATGCTTGTGTTTCTCTCCGAAAGAACACTCAGCGACTATTCTTTCGCTTGCTCCTTCCAAGTCTTGGTAGAAACGTGTGTTTTCACTGCGGTAATACGTTTTAGGATGCATTGTTTCAATCTCTTGCAAGACTCATGTTGTTTCTTAGACAATGTGGAAACACAAGGAGTATGTTTCCCAGTTCACTTGAAAGCCAGGAAAACGCACACTGCATCACTCTTCCTCAAACACGCTCTTTCACCTGATGCTTTGGGAATGTTCAAGAAAGCAGAAAAGAAGGGCATTTTGCAGTGAAATTCAGACGGGCATGTACAAAAGATCACTTCTATTCTTTGCAGAGTGCAAAAGCGTAATCGACTTCATGTTCTCAAAGAAACCCATATATTTTCCAAGGGACCTGAAGTAAGACTTTCACAAAAAGATGTGTTTGTGTTTGCTTTGAAAGGAGCTCTAAGTTGTGTATTCAGTGCTGTAGAATGACACACTCTACATAGAATACTCAGCATTTTGGGGAGACCAACATGCTGCAAACTGAAACTGCTACAAGGTGTGTGTAGCATACAGAAAGAAGGCTTGTCGTTTCAAAGAAAGAAGAGGAAACCAAAATCCAGGTAGGGGAAGGAGCACACCAGTATGGGAGATGTACATGTGGACAGTTTCAAGCACCAGCTCTTTGTGGACACTTGGAAACAGCGCTGTGAAAAAATTTCGTACGAAGCAGGATTTGGACAAAGTTGAAAGACCTTCCAAAACCAACCCTAAAGAACTGAGCCAAACAATGAATGTTGCAATAAGCTCCTCCAGAAAGGTGCTTCTATGACACAACTCCCGAGCAGGTAGCTACTTTCTGCACAGTACAAAATGCATACGAATTCCTGGCTGAAAACTCATTCCAGAAGGACGAAATGCATGTCTTTCTCTCAAAAGGAACACTCAGCCACTAGGCTTTTGCTTGCTCCTTCAAAGTCTTTGTCGAAACGTGTGTTTTCACTGCTGGAATACGTTTTAGGAAGCATTGTTTCAATCTCTTGCAAACCTCATGTTTCTTACACAATGTGGAAAACTAAGGAGTATGTTTCGCAAATCACTTGAAATCTAGGGAAACGCACACTGCATCACTCTTGCTCAAACACGCTCTTTCTCCTAATGTGTTGAGAACATTCAAGAAACCAGAAAACAAGGGCATTTTGCACTGAAACTCAGACGGGCATGTAGAGGAGGTCATTTCGTTTGGTAGTAGAGTGCAAAAGCATCATTGACTTCATGTTCTCGTTGAAACCCTTACATTTCCAAGTGAAAAGAAGTAGGACTTTCACAAAAAGATGTGTTTGCGTGTCTGTGGTGAAAGGAGCTCTAAGTTGTGTATTCAGTGCTGGAGAGTGACACACTCTACACAGGTTACACAGCGTTTTAGGAGCACCAACATGCTGCAAACTGGAACTGCTACAAGGTGTGTGTAGCATGCAGAAAGAAGGCTTGTCATTTCAAAGAAAGAAGAGAAAACCAAAATCCAGGTAGTGAAACGAGCACACCAGCATGGGAGATGTGCATGTGGACAGTTTCCAGGAGCAGCTCTTTGTGGACACTTGGAAAGAGCGCTGTGAAAAGATTTCATACGAAGCGGATTTGGACAAAGTTGAAAGACCTTCCAAAACCAACCCTAAAGAACTGAGCCAAACAAAGAATGTTGCAATAAGCTCCTCCAGGAAAGGTGCTTCTATGACACAACTCAAGAGCAGGTAGCTACATTCTGCACAGTACAAAATGCATATGAATTTCTGGCTGAAAACTCACTCCAGAAGGAACAAATGCTTGTGTTTCTCTCCGAAAGAACACTCAGCGACTATTCTTTCGCTTGCTCCTTCCAAGTCTTGGTAGAAACGTGTGTTTTCACTGCGGTAATACGTTTTAGGATGCATTGTTTCAATCTCTTGCAAGACTCATGTTGTTTCTTAGACAATGTGGAAACACAAGGAGTATGTTTCCCAGTTCACTTGAAAGCCAGGAAAACGCACACTGCATCACTCTTCCTCAAACACGCTCTTTCACCTGATGCTTTGGGAATGTTCAAGAAAGCAGAAAAGAAGGGCATTTTGCAGTGAAATTCAGACGGGCATGTACAAAAGATCACTTCTATTCTTTGCAGAGTGCAAAAGCGTAATCGACTTCATGTTCTCAAAGAAACCCATATATTTTCCAAGGGACCTGAAGTAAGACTTTCACAAAAAGATGTGTTTGTGTGTCTGCTTTGAAAGGAGCTCTAAGTTGTGTATTCAGTGCTGTAGAATGACACACTCTACATAGAATACTCAGCATTTTGGGGAGACCAACATGCTGCAAACTGAAACTGCTACAAGGTGTGTGTAGCATACAGAAAGAAGGCTTGTCGTTTCAAAGAAAGAAGAGGAAACCAAAATCCAGGTAGGGGAAGGAGCACACCAGTATGGGAGATGTACATGTGGACAGTTTCAAGCACCAGCTCTTTGTGGACACTTGGAAACAGCGCTGTGAAAAAATTTCGTACGAAGCAGGATTTGGACAAAGTTGAAAGACCTTCCAAAACCAACCCTAAAGAACTGAGCCAAACAATGAATGTTGCAATAAGCTCCTCCAGAAAGGTGCTTCTATGACACAACTCCCGAGCAGGTAGCTACTTTCTGCACAGTACAAAATGCATACGAATTCCTGGCTGAAAACTCATTCCAGAAGGACGAAATGCATGTCTTTCTCTCAAAAGGAACACTCAGCCACTAGGCTTTTGCTTGCTCCTTCAAAGTCTTTGTCGAAACGTGTGTTTTCACTGCTGGAATACGTTTTAGGAAGCATTGTTTCAATCTCTTGCAAACCTCATGTTTCTTACACAATGTGGAAAACTAAGGAGTATGTTTCGCAAATCACTTGAAATCTAGGGAAACGCACACTGCATCACTCTTGCTCAAACACGCTCTTTCTCCTAATGTGTTGAGAACATTCAAGAAACCAGAAAACAAGGGCATTTTGCACTGAAACTCAGACGGGCATGTAGAAGAGGTCTATTCTTTTGGTAGTAGAGTGCAAAAGCATCATTGACTTCATGTTCTCGTTGAAACCCTTACATTTCCAAGTGAAAAGAAGTAGGACTTTCACAAAAAGATGTGTTTGCGTGTCTGTGGTGAAAGGAGCTCTAAGTTGTGTATTCAGTGCTGGAGAGTGACACACTCTACACAGGTTACACAGCGTTTTAGGAGCACCAACATGCTGCAAACTGGAACTGCTACAAGGTGTGTGTAGCATGCAGAAAGAAGGCTTGTCATTTCAAAGAAAGAAGAGAAAACCAAAATCCAGGTAGTGAAACGAGCACACCAGCATGGGAGATGTGCATGTGGACAGTTTCCAGGAGCAGCTCTTTGTGGACACTTGGAAAGAGCGCTGTGAAAAGATTTCATACGAAGCGGATTTGGACAAAGTTGAAAGACCTTCCAAAACCAACCCTAAAGAACTGAGCCAAACAAAGAATGTTGCAATAAGCTCCTCCAGGAAAGGTGCTTCTATGACACAACTCAAGAGCAGGTAGCTACATTCTGCACAGTACAAAATGCATATGAATTCCTGGCTGAAAACTCACTCCAGAAGGAACAAATGCTTGTGTTTCTCTCCGAAAGAACACTCAGCGACTATTCTTTCGCTTGCTCCTTCCAAGTCTTGGTAGAAACGTGTGTTTTCACTGCGGTAATACGTTTTAGGATGCATTGTTTCAATCTCTTGCAAGACTCATGTTGTTTCTTAGACAATGTGGAAACACAAGGAGTATGTTTCCCAGTTCACTTGAAAGCCAGGAAAACGCACACTGCATCACTCTTCCTCAAACACGCTCTTTCACCTGATGCTTTGGGAATGTTCAAGAAAGCAGAAAAGAAGGGCATTTTGCAGTGAAATTCAGACGGGCATGTACAAAAGATCACTTCTATTCTTTGCAGAGTGCAAAAGCGTAATCGACTTCATGTTCTCAAAGAAACCCATATATTTTCCAAGGGACCTGAAGTAAGACTTTCACAAAAAGATGTGTTTGTGTGTCTGCTTTGAAAGGAGCTCTAAGTTGTGTATTCAGTGCTGTAGAATGACACACTCTACATAGAATACTCAGCATTTTGGGGAGACCAACATGCTGCAAACTGAAACTGCTACAAGGTGTGTGTAGCATACAGAAAGAAGGCTTGTCGTTTCAAAGAAAGAAGAGGAAACCAAAATCCAGGTAGGGGAAGGAGCACACCAGTATGGGAGATGTACATGTGGACAGTTTCAAGCACCAGCTCTTTGTGGACACTTGGAAACAGCGCTGTGAAAAAATTTCGTACGAAGCAGGATTTGGACAAAGTTGAAAGACCTTCCAAAACCAACCCTAAAGAACTGAGCCAAACAATGAATGTTGCAATAAGCTCCTCCAGAAAGGTGCTTCTATGACACAACTCCCGAGCAGGTAGCTACTTTCTGCACAGTACAAAATGCATACGAATTCCTGGCTGAAAACTCATTCCAGAAGGACGAAATGCATGTCTTTCTCTCAAAAGGAACACTCAGCCACTAGGCTTTTGCTTGCTCCTTCAAAGTCTTTGTCGAAACGTGTGTTTTCACTGCTGGAATACGTTTTAGGAAGCATTGTTTCAATCTCTTGCAAACCTCATGTTTCTTACACAATGTGGAAAACTAAGGAGTATGTTTCGCAAATCACTTGAAATCTAGGGAAACGCACACTGCATCACTCTTGCTCAAACACGCTCTTTCTCCTAATGTGTTGAGAACATTCAAGAAACCAGAAAACAAGGGCATTTTGCACTGAAACTCAGACGGGCATGTAGAAGAGGTCTATTCTTTTGGTAGTAGAGTGCAAAAGCATCATTGACTTCATGTTCTCGTTGAAACCCTTACATTTCCAAGTGAAAAGAAGTAGGACTTTCACAAAAAGATGTGTTTGCGTGTCTGTGGTGAAAGGAGCTCTAAGTTGTGTATTCAGTGCTGGAGAGTGACACACTCTACACAGGTTACACAGCGTTTTAGGAGCACCAACATGCTGCAAACTGGAACTGCTACAAGGTGTGTGTAGCATGCAGAAAGAAGGCTTGTCATTTCAAAGAAAGAAGAGAAAACCAAAATCCAGGTAGTGAAACGAGCACACCAGCATGGGAGATGTGCATGTGGACAGTTTCCAGGAGCAGCTCTTTGTGGACACTTGGAAAGAGCGCTGTGAAAAGATTTCATACGAAGCGGATTTGGACAAAGTTGAAAGACCTTCCAAAACCAACCCTAAAGAACTGAGCCAAACAAAGAATGTTGCAATAAGCTCCTCCAGGAAAGGTGCTTCTATGACACAACTCAAGAGCAGGTAGCTACATTCTGCACAGTACAAAATGCATATGAATTTCTGGCTGAAAACTCACTCCAGAAGGAACAAATGCTTGTGTTTCTCTCCGAAAGAACACTCAGCGACTATTCTTTCGCTTGCTCCTTCCAAGTCTTGGTAGAAACGTGTGTTTTCACTGCGGTAATACGTTTTAGGATGCATTGTTTCAATCTCTTGCAAGACTCATGTTGTTTCTTAGACAATGTGGAAACACAAGGAGTATGTTTCCCAGTTCACTTGAAAGCCAGGAAAACGCACACTGCATCACTCTTCCTCAAACACGCTCTTTCACCTGATGCTTTGGGAATGTTCAAGAAAGCAGAAAAGAAGGGCATTTTGCAGTGAAATTCAGACGGGCATGTACAAAAGATCACTTCTATTCTTTGCAGAGTGCAAAAGCGTAATCGACTTCATGTTCTCAAAGAAACCCATATATTTTCCAAGGGACCTGAAGTAAGACTTTCACAAAAAGATGTGTTTGTGTTTGCTTTGAAAGGAGCTCTAAGTTGTGTATTCAGTGCTGTAGAATGACACACTCTACATAGAATACTCAGCATTTTGGGGAGACCAACATGCTGCAAACTGAAACTGCTACAAGGTGTGTGTAGCATACAGAAAGAAGGCTTGTCGTTTCAAAGAAAGAAGAGGAAACCAAAATCCAGGTAGGGGAAGGAGCACACCAGTATGGGAGATGTACATGTGGACAGTTTCAAGCACCAGCTCTTTGTGGACACTTGGAAACAGCGCTGTGAAAAAATTTCGTACGAAGCAGGATTTGGACAAAGTTGAAAGACCTTCCAAAACCAACCCTAAAGAACTGAGCCAAACAATGAATGTTGCAATAAGCTCCTCCAGAAAGGTGCTTCTATGACACAACTCCCGAGCAGGTAGCTACTTTCTGCACAGTACAAAATGCATACGAATTCCTGGCTGAAAACTCATTCCAGAAGGACGAAATGCATGTCTTTCTCTCAAAAGGAACACTCAGCCACTAGGCTTTTGCTTGCTCCTTCAAAGTCTTTGTCGAAACGTGTGTTTTCACTGCTGGAATACGTTTTAGGAAGCATTGTTTCAATCTCTTGCAAACCTCATGTTTCTTACACAATGTGGAAAACTAAGGAGTATGTTTCGCAAATCACTTGAAATCTAGGGAAACGCACACTGCATCACTCTTGCTCAAACACGCTCTTTCTCCTAATGTGTTGAGAACATTCAAGAAACCAGAAAACAAGGGCATTTTGCACTGAAACTCAGACGGGCATGTAGAGGAGGTCATTTCGTTTGGTAGTAGAGTGCAAAAGCATCATTGACTTCATGTTCTCGTTGAAACCCTTACATTTCCAAGTGAAAAGAAGTAGGACTTTCACAAAAAGATGTGTTTGCGTGTCTGTGGTGAAAGGAGCTCTAAGTTGTGTATTCAGTGCTGGAGAGTGACACACTCTACACAGGTTACACAGCGTTTTAGGAGCACCAACATGCTGCAAACTGGAACTGCTACAAGGTGTGTGTAGCATGCAGAAAGAAGGCTTGTCATTTCAAAGAAAGAAGAGAAAACCAAAATCCAGGTAGTGAAACGAGCACACCAGCATGGGAGATGTGCATGTGGACAGTTTCCAGGAGCAGCTCTTTGTGGACACTTGGAAAGAGCGCTGTGAAAAGATTTCATACGAAGCGGATTTGGACAAAGTTGAAAGACCTTCCAAAACCAACCCTAAAGAACTGAGCCAAACAAAGAATGTTGCAATAAGCTCCTCCAGGAAAGGTGCTTCTATGACACAACTCAAGAGCAGGTAGCTACATTCTGCACAGTACAAAATGCATATGAATTTCTGGGTGAAAACTCACTCCAGAAGGAACAAATGCTTGTGTTTCTCTCCGAAAGAACACTCAGCGACTATTCTTTCGCTTGCTCCTTCCAAGTCTTGGTAGAAACGTGTGTTTTCACTGCGGTAATACGTTTTAGGATGCATTGTTTCAATCTCTTGCAAGACTCATGTTGTTTCTTAGACAATGTGGAAACACAAGGAGTATGTTTCCCAGTTCACTTGAAAGCCAGGAAAACGCACACTGCATCACTCTTCCTCAAACACGCTCTTTCACCTGATGCTTTGGGAATGTTCAAGAAAGCAGAAAAGAAGGGCATTTTGCAGTGAAATTCAGACGGGCATGTACAAAAGATCACTTCTATTCTTTGCAGAGTGCAAAAGCGTAATCGACTTCATGTTCTCAAAGAAACCCATATATTTTCCAAGGGACCTGAAGTAAGACTTTCACAAAAAGATGTGTTTGTGTGTCTGCTTTGAAAGGAGCTCTAAGTTGTGTATTCAGTGCTGTAGAATGACACACTCTACATAGAATACTCAGCATTTTGGGGAGACCAACATGCTGCAAACTGAAACTGCTACAAGGTGTGTGTAGCATACAGAAAGAAGGCTTGTCGTTTCAAAGAAAGAAGAGGAAACCAAAATCCAGGTAGGGGAAGGAGCACACCAGTATGGGAGATGTACATGTGGACAGTTTCAAGCACCAGCTCTTTGTGGACACTTGGAAACAGCGCTGTGAAAAAATTTCGTACGAAGCAGGATTTGGACAAAGTTGAAAGACCTTCCAAAACCAACCCTAAAGAACTGAGCCAAACAATGAATGTTGCAATAAGCTCCTCCAGAAAGGTGCTTCTATGACACAACTCCCGAGCAGGTAGCTACTTTCTGCACAGTACAAAATGCATACGAATTCCTGGCTGAAAACTCATTCCAGAAGGACGAAATGCATGTCTTTCTCTCAAAAGGAACACTCAGCCACTAGGCTTTTGCTTGCTCCTTCAAAGTCTTTGTCGAAACGTGTGTTTTCACTGCTGGAATACGTTTTAGGAAGCATTGTTTCAATCTCTTGCAAACCTCATGTTTCTTACACAATGTGGAAAACTAAGGAGTATGTTTCGCAAATCACTTGAAATCTAGGGAAACGCACACTGCATCACTCTTGCTCAAACACGCTCTTTCTCCTAATGTGTTGAGAACATTCAAGAAACCAGAAAACAAGGGCATTTTGCACTGAAACTCAGACGGGCATGTAGAAGAGGTCTATTCTTTTGGTAGTAGAGTGCAAAAGCATCATTGACTTCATGTTCTCGTTGAAACCCTTACATTTCCAAGTGAAAAGAAGTAGGACTTTCACAAAAAGATGTGTTTGCGTGTCTGTGGTGAAAGGAGCTCTAAGTTGTGTATTCAGTGCTGGAGAGTGACACACTCTACACAGGTTACACAGCGTTTTAGGAGCACCAACATGCTGCAAACTGGAACTGCTACAAGGTGTGTGTAGCATGCAGAAAGAAGGCTTGTCATTTCAAAGAAAGAAGAGAAAACCAAAATCCAGGTAGTGAAACGAGCACACCAGCATGGGAGATGTGCATGTGGACAGTTTCCAGGAGCAGCTCTTTGTGGACACTTGGAAAGAGCGCTGTGAAAAGATTTCATACGAAGCGGATTTGGACAAAGTTGAAAGACCTTCCAAAACCAACCCTAAAGAACTGAGCCAAACAAAGAATGTTGCAATAAGCTCCTCCAGGAAAGGTGCTTCTATGACACAACTCAAGAGCAGGTAGCTACATTCTGCACAGTACAAAATGCATATGAATTTCTGGCTGAAAACTCACTCCAGAAGGAACAAATGCTTGTGTTTCTCTCCGAAAGAACACTCAGCGACTATTCTTTCGCTTGCTCCTTCCAAGTCTTGGTAGAAACGTGTGTTTTCACTGCGGTAATACGTTTTAGGATGCATTGTTTCAATCTCTTGCAAGACTCATGTTGTTTCTTAGACAATGTGGAAACACAAGGAGTATGTTTCCCAGTTCACTTGAAAGCCAGGAAAACGCACACTGCATCACTCTTCCTCAAACACGCTCTTTCACCTGATGCTTTGGGAATGTTCAAGAAAGCAGAAAAGAAGGGCATTTTGCAGTGAAATTCAGACGGGCATGTACAAAAGATCACTTCTATTCTTTGCAGAGTGCAAAAGCGTAATCGACTTCATGTTCTCAAAGAAACCCATATATTTTCCAAGGGACCTGAAGTAAGACTTTCACAAAAAGATGTGTTTGTGTTTGCTTTGAAAGGAGCTCTAAGTTGTGTATTCAGTGCTGTAGAATGACACACTCTACATAGAATACTCAGCATTTTGGGGAGACCAACATGCTGCAAACTGAAACTGCTACAAGGTGTGTGTAGCATACAGAAAGAAGGCTTGTCGTTTCAAAGAAAGAAGAGGAAACCAAAATCCAGGTAGGGGAAGGAGCACACCAGTATGGGAGATGTACATGTGGACAGTTTCAAGCACCAGCTCTTTGTGGACACTTGGAAACAGCGCTGTGAAAAAATTTCGTACGAAGCAGGATTTGGACAAAGTTGAAAGACCTTCCAAAACCAACCCTAAAGAACTGAGCCAAACAATGAATGTTGCAATAAGCTCCTCCAGAAAGGTGCTTCTATGACACAACTCCCGAGCAGGTAGCTACTTTCTGCACAGTACAAAATGCATACGAATTCCTGGCTGAAAACTCATTCCAGAAGGACGAAATGCATGTCTTTCTCTCAAAAGGAACACTCAGCCACTAGGCTTTTGCTTGCTCCTTCAAAGTCTTTGTCGAAACGTGTGTTTTCACTGCTGGAATACGTTTTAGGAAGCATTGTTTCAATCTCTTGCAAACCTCATGTTTCTTACACAATGTGGAAAACTAAGGAGTATGTTTCGCAAATCACTTGAAATCTAGGGAAACGCACACTGCATCACTCTTGCTCAAACACGCTTTCTCCTAATGTGTTGAGAACATTCAAGAAACCAGAAAACAAGGGCATTTTGCACTGAAACTCAGACGGGCATGTAGAAGAGGTCTATTCTTTTGGTAGTAGAGTGCAAAAGCATCATTGACTTCATGTTCTCGTTGAAACCCTTACATTTCCAAGTGAAAAGAAGTAGGACTTTCACAAAAAGATGTGTTTGCGTGTCTGTGGTGAAAGGAGCTCTAAGTTGTGTATTCAGTGCTGGAGAGTGACACACTCTACACAGGTTACACAGCGTTTTAGGAGCACCAACATGCTGCAAACTGGAACTGCTACAAGGTGTGTGTAGCATGCAGAAAGAAGGCTTGTCATTTCAAAGAAAGAAGAGAAAACCAAAATCCAGGTAGTGAAACGAGCACACCAGCATGGGAGATGTGCATGTGGACAGTTTCCAGGAGCAGCTCTTTGTGGACACTTGGAAAGAGCGCTGTGAAAAGATTTCATACGAAGCGGATTTGGACAAAGTTGAAAGACCTTCCAAAACCAACCCTAAAGAACTGAGCCAAACAAAGAATGTTGCAATAAGCTCCTCCAGGAAAGGTGCTTCTATGACACAACTCAAGAGCAGGTAGCTACATTCTGCACAGTACAAAATGCATATGAATTCCTGGCTGAAAACTCACTCCAGAAGGAACAAATGCTTGTGTTTCTCTCCGAAAGAACACTCAGCGACTATTCTTTCGCTTGCTCCTTCCAAGTCTTGGTAGAAACGTGTGTTTTCACTGCGGTAATACGTTTTAGGATGCATTGTTTCAATCTCTTGCAAGACTCATGTTGTTTCTTAGACAATGTGGAAACACAAGGAGTATGTTTCCCAGTTCACTTGAAAGCCAGGAAAACGCACACTGCATCACTCTTCCTCAAACACGCTCTTTCACCTGATGCTTTGGGAATGTTCAAGAAAGCAGAAAAGAAGGGCATTTTGCAGTGAAATTCAGACGGGCATGTACAAAAGATCACTTCTATTCTTTGCAGAGTGCAAAAGCGTAATCGACTTCATGTTCTCAAAGAAACCCATATATTTTCCAAGGGACCTGAAGTAAGACTTTCACAAAAAGATGTGTTTGTGTTTGCTTTGAAAGGAGCTCTAAGTTGTGTATTCAGTGCTGTAGAATGACACACTCTACATAGAATACTCAGCATTTTGGGGAGACCAACATGCTGCAAACTGAAACTGCTACAAGGTGTGTGTAGCATACAGAAAGAAGGCTTGTCGTTTCAAAGAAAGAAGAGGAAACCAAAATCCAGGTAGGGGAAGGAGCACACCAGTATGGGAGATGTACATGTGGACAGTTTCAAGCACCAGCTCTTTGTGGACACTTGGAAACAGCGCTGTGAAAAAATTTCGTACGAAGCAGGATTTGGACAAAGTTGAAAGACCTTCCAAAACCAACCCTAAAGAACTGAGCCAAACAATGAATGTTGCAATAAGCTCCTCCAGAAAGGTGCTTCTATGACACAACTCCCGAGCAGGTAGCTACTTTCTGCACAGTACAAAATGCATACGAATTCCTGGCTGAAAACTCATTCCAGAAGGACGAAATGCATGTCTTTCTCTCAAAAGGAACACTCAGCCACTAGGCTTTTGCTTGCTCCTTCAAAGTCTTTGTCGAAACGTGTGTTTTCACTGCTGGAATACGTTTTAGGAAGCATTGTTTCAATCTCTTGCAAACCTCATGTTTCTTACACAATGTGGAAAACTAAGGAGTATGTTTCGCAAATCACTTGAAATCTAGGGAAACGCACACTGCATCACTCTTGCTCAAACACGCTCTTTCTCCTAATGTGTTGAGAACATTCAAGAAACCAGAAAACAAGGGCATTTTGCACTGAAACTCAGACGGGCATGTAGAGGAGGTCATTTCGTTTGGTAGTAGAGTGCAAAAGCATCATTGACTTCATGTTCTCGTTGAAACCCTTACATTTCCAAGTGAAAAGAAGTAGGACTTTCACAAAAAGATGTGTTTGCGTGTCTGTGGTGAAAGGAGCTCTAAGTTGTGTATTCAGTGCTGGAGAGTGACACACTCTACACAGGTTACACAGCGTTTTAGGAGCACCAACATGCTGCAAACTGGAACTGCTACAAGGTGTGTGTAGCATGCAGAAAGAAGGCTTGTCATTTCAAAGAAAGAAGAGAAAACCAAAATCCAGGTAGTGAAACGAGCACACCAGCATGGGAGATGTGCATGTGGACAGTTTCCAGGAGCAGCTCTTTGTGGACACTTGGAAAGAGCGCTGTGAAAAGATTTCATACGAAGCGGATTTGGACAAAGTTGAAAGACCTTCCAAAACCAACCCTAAAGAACTGAGCCAAACAAAGAATGTTGCAATAAGCTCCTCCGGGAAAGGTGCTTCTATGACACAACTCAAGAGCAGGTAGCTACATTCTGCACAGTACAAAATGCATATGAATTCCTGGCTGAAAACTCACTCCAGAAGGAACAAATGCTTGTGTTTCTCTCCGAAAGAACACTCAGCGACTATTCTTTCGCTTGCTCCTTCCAAGTCTTGGTAGAAACGTGTGTTTTCACTGCGGTAATACGTTTTAGGATGCATTGTTTCAATCTCTTGCAAGACTCATGTTGTTTCTTAGACAATGTGGAAACACAAGGAGTATGTTTCCCAGTTCACTTGAAAGCCAGGAAAACGCACACTGCATCACTCTTCCTCAAACACGCTCTTTCACCTGATGCTTTGGGAATGTTCAAGAAAGCAGAAAAGAAGGGCATTTTGCAGTGAAATTCAGACGGGCATGTACAAAAGATCACTTCTATTCTTTGCAGAGTGCAAAAGCGTAATCGACTTCATGTTCTCAAAGAAACCCATATATTTTCCAAGGGACCTGAAGTAAGACTTTCACAAAAAGATGTGTTTGTGTTTGCTTTGAAAGGAGCTCTAAGTTGTGTATTCAGTGCTGTAGAATGACACACTCTACATAGAATACTCAGCATTTTGGGGAGACCAACATGCTGCAAACTGAAACTGCTACAAGGTGTGTGTAGCATACAGAAAGAAGGCTTGTCGTTTCAAAGAAAGAAGAGGAAACCAAAATCCAGGTAGGGGAAGGAGCACACCAGTATGGGAGATGTACATGTGGACAGTTTCAAGCACCAGCTCTTTGTGGACACTTGGAAACAGCGCTGTGAAAAAATTTCGTACGAAGCAGGATTTGGACAAAGTTGAAAGACCTTCCAAAACCAACCCTAAAGAACTGAGCCAAACAATGAATGTTGCAATAAGCTCCTCCAGAAAGGTGCTTCTATGACACAACTCCCGAGCAGGTAGCTACTTTCTGCACAGTACAAAATGCATACGAATTCCTGGCTGAAAACTCATTCCAGAAGGACGAAATGCATGTCTTTCTCTCAAAAGGAACACTCAGCCACTAGGCTTTTGCTTGCTCCTTCAAAGTCTTTGTCGAAACGTGTGTTTTCACTGCTGGAATACGTTTTAGGAAGCATTGTTTCAATCTCTTGCAAACCTCATGTTTCTTACACAATGTGGAAAACTAAGGAGTATGTTTCGCAAATCACTTGAAATCTAGGGAAACGCACACTGCATCACTCTTGCTCAAACACGCTCTTTCTCCTAATGTGTTGAGAACATTCAAGAAACCAGAAAACAAGGGCATTTTGCACTGAAACTCAGACGGGCATGTAGAGGAGGTCATTTCGTTTGGTAGTAGAGTGCAAAAGCATCATTGACTTCATGTTCTCGTTGAAACCCTTACATTTCCAAGTGAAAAGAAGTAGGACTTTCACAAAAAGATGTGTTTGCGTGTCTGTGGTGAAAGGAGCTCTAAGTTGTGTATTCAGTGCTGGAGAGTGACACACTCTACACAGGTTACACAGCGTTTTAGGAGCACCAACATGCTGCAAACTGGAACTGCTACAAGGTGTGTGTAGCATGCAGAAAGAAGGCTTGTCATTTCAAAGAAAGAAGAGAAAACCAAAATCCAGGTAGTGAAACGAGCACACCAGCATGGGAGATGTGCATGTGGACAGTTTCCAGGAGCAGCTCTTTGTGGACACTTGGAAAGAGCGCTGTGAAAAGATTTCATACGAAGCGGATTTGGACAAAGTTGAAAGACCTTCCAAAACCAACCCTAAAGAACTGAGCCAAACAAAGAATGTTGCAATAAGCTCCTCCGGGAAAGGTGCTTCTATGACACAACTCAAGAGCAGGTAGCTACATTCTGCACAGTACAAAATGCATATGAATTCCTGGCTGAAAACTCACTCCAGAAGGAACAAATGCTTGTGTTTCTCTCCGAAAGAACACTCAGCGACTATTCTTTCGCTTGCTCCTTCCAAGTCTTGGTAGAAACGTGTGTTTTCACTGCGGTAATACGTTTTAGGATGCATTGTTTCAATCTCTTGCAAGACTCATGTTGTTTCTTAGACAATGTGGAAACACAAGGAGTATGTTTCCCAGTTCACTTGAAAGCCAGGAAAACGCACACTGCATCACTCTTCCTCAAACACGCTCTTTCACCTGATGCTTTGGGAATGTTCAAGAAAGCAGAAAAGAAGGGCATTTTGCAGTGAAATTCAGACGGGCATGTACAAAAGATCACTTCTATTCTTTGCAGAGTGCAAAAGCGTAATCGACTTCATGTTCTCAAAGAAACCCATATATTTTCCAAGGGACCTGAAGTAAGACTTTCACAAAAAGATGTGTTTGTGTTTGCTTTGAAAGGAGCTCTAAGTTGTGTATTCAGTGCTGTAGAATGACACACTCTACATAGAATACTCAGCATTTTGGGGAGACCAACATGCTGCAAACTGAAACTGCTACAAGGTGTGTGTAGCATACAGAAAGAAGGCTTGTCGTTTCAAAGAAAGAAGAGGAAACCAAAATCCAGGTAGGGGAAGGAGCACACCAGTATGGGAGATGTACATGTGGACAGTTTCAAGCACCAGCTCTTTGTGGACACTTGGAAACAGCGCTGTGAAAAAATTTCGTACGAAGCAGGATTTGGACAAAGTTGAAAGACCTTCCAAAACCAACCCTAAAGAACTGAGCCAAACAATGAATGTTGCAATAAGCTCCTCCAGAAAGGTGCTTCTATGACACAACTCCCGAGCAGGTAGCTACTTTCTGCACAGTACAAAATGCATACGAATTCCTGGCTGAAAACTCATTCCAGAAGGACGAAATGCATGTCTTTCTCTCAAAAGGAACACTCAGCCACTAGGCTTTTGCTTGCTCCTTCAAAGTCTTTGTCGAAACGTGTGTTTTCACTGCTGGAATACGTTTTAGGAAGCATTGTTTCAATCTCTTGCAAACCTCATGTTTCTTACACAATGTGGAAAACTAAGGAGTATGTTTCGCAAATCACTTGAAATCTAGGGAAACGCACACTGCATCACTCTTGCTCAAACACGCTCTTTCTCCTAATGTGTTGAGAACATTCAAGAAACCAGAAAACAAGGGCATTTTGCACTGAAACTCAGACGGGCATGTAGAAGAGGTCTATTCTTTTGGTAGTAGAGTGCAAAAGCATCATTGACTTCATGTTCTCGTTGAAACCCTTACATTTCCAAGTGAAAAGAAGTAGGACTTTCACAAAAAGATGTGTTTGCGTGTCTGTGGTGAAAGGAGCTCTAAGTTGTGTATTCAGTGCTGGAGAGTGACACACTCTACACAGGTTACACAGCGTTTTAGGAGCACCAACATGCTGCAAACTGGAACTGCTACAAGGTGTGTGTAGCATGCAGAAAGAAGGCTTGTCATTTCAAAGAAAGAAGAGAAAACCAAAATCCAGGTAGTGAAACGAGCACACCAGCATGGGAGATGTGCATGTGGACAGTTTCCAGGAGCAGCTCTTTGTGGACACTTGGAAAGAGCGCTGTGAAAAGATTTCATACGAAGCGGATTTGGACAAAGTTGAAAGACCTTCCAAAACCAACCCTAAAGAACTGAGCCAAACAAAGAATGTTGCAATAAGCTCCTCCGGGAAAGGTGCTTCTATGACACAACTCAAGAGCAGGTAGCTACATTCTGCACAGTACAAAATGCATATGAATTCCTGGCTGAAAACTCACTCCAGAAGGAACAAATGCTTGTGTTTCTCTCCGAAAGAACACTCAGCGACTATTCTTTCGCTTGCTCCTTCCAAGTCTTGGTAGAAACGTGTGTTTTCACTGCGGTAATACGTTTTAGGATGCATTGTTTCAATCTCTTGCAAGACTCATGTTGTTTCTTAGACAATGTGGAAACACAAGGAGTATGTTTCCCAGTTCACTTGAAAGCCAGGAAAACGCACACTGCATCACTCTTCCTCAAACACGCTCTTTCACCTGATGCTTTGGGAATGTTCAAGAAAGCAGAAAAGAAGGGCATTTTGCAGTGAAATTCAGACGGGCATGTACAAAAGATCACTTCTATTCTTTGCAGAGTGCAAAAGCGTAATCGACTTCATGTTCTCAAAGAAACCCATATATTTTCCAAGGGACCTGAAGTAAGACTTTCACAAAAAGATGTGTTTGTGTTTGCTTTGAAAGGAGCTCTAAGTTGTGTATTCAGTGCTGTAGAATGACACACTCTACATAGAATACTCAGCATTTTGGGGAGACCAACATGCTGCAAACTGAAACTGCTACAAGGTGTGTGTAGCATACAGAAAGAAGGCTTGTCGTTTCAAAGAAAGAAGAGGAAACCAAAATCCAGGTAGGGGAAGGAGCACACCAGTATGGGAGATGTACATGTGGACAGTTTCAAGCACCAGCTCTTTGTGGACACTTGGAAACAGCGCTGTGAAAAAATTTCGTACGAAGCAGGATTTGGACAAAGTTGAAAGACCTTCCAAAACCAACCCTAAAGAACTGAGCCAAACAATGAATGTTGCAATAAGCTCCTCCAGAAAGGTGCTTCTATGACACAACTCCCGAGCAGGTAGCTACTTTCTGCACAGTACAAAATGCATACGAATTCCTGGCTGAAAACTCATTCCAGAAGGACGAAATGCATGTCTTTCTCTCAAAAGGAACACTCAGCCACTAGGCTTTTGCTTGCTCCTTCAAAGTCTTTGTCGAAACGTGTGTTTTCACTGCTGGAATACGTTTTAGGAAGCATTGTTTCAATCTCTTGCAAACCTCATGTTTCTTACACAATGTGGAAAACTAAGGAGTATGTTTCGCAAATCACTTGAAATCTAGGGAAACGCACACTGCATCACTCTTGCTCAAACACGCTCTTTCTCCTAATGTGTTGAGAACATTCAAGAAACCAGAAAACAAGGGCATTTTGCACTGAAACTCAGACGGGCATGTAGAGGAGGTCATTTCGTTTGGTAGTAGAGTGCAAAAGCATCATTGACTTCATGTTCTCGTTGAAACCCTTACATTTCCAAGTGAAAAGAAGTAGGACTTTCACAAAAAGATGTGTTTGCGTGTCTGTGGTGAAAGGAGCTCTAAGTTGTGTATTCAGTGCTGGAGAGTGACACACTCTACACAGGTTACACAGCGTTTTAGGAGCACCAACATGCTGCAAACTGGAACTGCTACAAGGTGTGTGTAGCATGCAGAAAGAAGGCTTGTCATTTCAAAGAAAGAAGAGAAAACCAAAATCCAGGTAGTGAAACGAGCACACCAGCATGGGAGATGTGCATGTGGACAGTTTCCAGGAGCAGCTCTTTGTGGACACTTGGAAAGAGCGCTGTGAAAAGATTTCATACGAAGCGGATTTGGACAAAGTTGAAAGACCTTCCAAAACCAACCCTAAAGAACTGAGCCAAACAAAGAATGTTGCAATAAGCTCCTCCAGGAAAGGTGCTTCTATGACACAACTCAAGAGCAGGTAGCTACATTCTGCACAGTACAAAATGCATATGAATTCCTGGCTGAAAACTCACTCCAGAAGGAACAAATGCTTGTGTTTCTCTCCGAAAGAACACTCAGCGACTATTCTTTCGCTTGCTCCTTCCAAGTCTTGGTAGAAACGTGTGTTTTCACTGCGGTAATACGTTTTAGGATGCATTGTTTCAATCTCTTGCAAGACTCATGTTGTTTCTTAGACAATGTGGAAACACAAGGAGTATGTTTCCCAGTTCACTTGAAAGCCAGGAAAACGCACACTGCATCACTCTTCCTCAAACACGCTCTTTCACCTGATGCTTTGGGAATGTTCAAGAAAGCAGAAAAGAAGGGCATTTTGCAGTGAAATTCAGACGGGCATGTACAAAAGATCACTTCTATTCTTTGCAGAGTGCAAAAGCGTAATCGACTTCATGTTCTCAAAGAAACCCATATATTTTCCAAGGGACCTGAAGTAAGACTTTCACAAAAAGATGTGTTTGTGTTTGCTTTGAAAGGAGCTCTAAGTTGTGTATTCAGTGCTGTAGAATGACACACTCTACATAGAATACTCAGCATTTTGGGGAGACCAACATGCTGCAAACTGAAACTGCTACAAGGTGTGTGTAGCATACAGAAAGAAGGCTTGTCGTTTCAAAGAAAGAAGAGGAAACCAAAATCCAGGTAGGGGAAGGAGCACACCAGTATGGGAGATGTACATGTGGACAGTTTCAAGCACCAGCTCTTTGTGGACACTTGGAAACAGCGCTGTGAAAAAATTTCGTACGAAGCAGGATTTGGACAAAGTTGAAAGACCTTCCAAAACCAACCCTAAAGAACTGAGCCAAACAATGAATGTTGCAATAAGCTCCTCCAGAAAGGTGCTTCTATGACACAACTCCCGAGCAGGTAGCTACTTTCTGCACAGTACAAAATGCATACGAATTCCTGGCTGAAAACTCATTCCAGAAGGACGAAATGCATGTCTTTCTCTCAAAAGGAACACTCAGCCACTAGGCTTTTGCTTGCTCCTTCAAAGTCTTTGTCGAAACGTGTGTTTTCACTGCTGGAATACGTTTTAGGAAGCATTGTTTCAATCTCTTGCAAACCTCATGTTTCTTACACAATGTGGAAAACTAAGGAGTATGTTTCGCAAATCACTTGAAATCTAGGGAAACGCACACTGCATCACTCTTGCTCAAACACGCTCTTTCTCCTAATGTGTTGAGAACATTCAAGAAACCAGAAAACAAGGGCATTTTGCACTGAAACTCAGACGGGCATGTAGAGGAGGTCATTTCGTTTGGTAGTAGAGTGCAAAAGCATCATTGACTTCATGTTCTCGTTGAAACCCTTACATTTCCAAGTGAAAAGAAGTAGGACTTTCACAAAAAGATGTGTTTGCGTGTCTGTGGTGAAAGGAGCTCTAAGTTGTGTATTCAGTGCTGGAGAGTGACACACTCTACACAGGTTACACAGCGTTTTAGGAGCACCAACATGCTGCAAACTGGAACTGCTACAAGGTGTGTGTAGCATGCAGAAAGAAGGCTTGTCATTTCAAAGAAAGAAGAGAAAACCAAAATCCAGGTAGTGAAACGAGCACACCAGCATGGGAGATGTGCATGTGGACAGTTTCCAGGAGCAGCTCTTTGTGGACACTTGGAAAGAGCGCTGTGAAAAGATTTCATACGAAGCGGATTTGGACAAAGTTGAAAGACCTTCCAAAACCAACCCTAAAGAACTGAGCCAAACAAAGAATGTTGCAATAAGCTCCTCCGGGAAAGGTGCTTCTATGACACAACTCAAGAGCAGGTAGCTACATTCTGCACAGTACAAAATGCATATGAATTCCTGGCTGAAAACTCACTCCAGAAGGAACAAATGCTTGTGTTTCTCTCCGAAAGAACACTCAGCGACTATTCTTTCGCTTGCTCCTTCCAAGTCTTGGTAGAAACGTGTGTTTTCACTGCGGTAATACGTTTTAGGATGCATTGTTTCAATCTCTTGCAAGACTCATGTTGTTTCTTAGACAATGTGGAAACACAAGGAGTATGTTTCCCAGTTCACTTGAAAGCCAGGAAAACGCACACTGCATCACTCTTCCTCAAACACGCTCTTTCACCTGATGCTTTGGGAATGTTCAAGAAAGCAGAAAAGAAGGGCATTTTGCAGTGAAATTCAGACGGGCATGTACAAAAGATCACTTCTATTCTTTGCAGAGTGCAAAAGCGTAATCGACTTCATGTTCTCAAAGAAACCCATATATTTTCCAAGGGACCTGAAGTAAGACTTTCACAAAAAGATGTGTTTGTGTTTGCTTTGAAAGGAGCTCTAAGTTGTGTATTCAGTGCTGTAGAATGACACACTCTACATAGAATACTCAGCATTTTGGGGAGACCAACATGCTGCAAACTGAAACTGCTACAAGGTGTGTGTAGCATACAGAAAGAAGGCTTGTCGTTTCAAAGAAAGAAGAGGAAACCAAAATCCAGGTAGGGGAAGGAGCACACCAGTATGGGAGATGTACATGTGGACAGTTTCAAGCACCAGCTCTTTGTGGACACTTGGAAACAGCGCTGTGAAAAAATTTCGTACGAAGCAGGATTTGGACAAAGTTGAAAGACCTTCCAAAACCAACCCTAAAGAACTGAGCCAAACAATGAATGTTGCAATAAGCTCCTCCAGAAAGGTGCTTCTATGACACAACTCCCGAGCAGGTAGCTACTTTCTGCACAGTACAAAATGCATACGAATTCCTGGCTGAAAACTCATTCCAGAAGGACGAAATGCATGTCTTTCTCTCAAAAGGAACACTCAGCCACTAGGCTTTTGCTTGCTCCTTCAAAGTCTTTGTCGAAACGTGTGTTTTCACTGCTGGAATACGTTTTAGGAAGCATTGTTTCAATCTCTTGCAAACCTCATGTTTCTTACACAATGTGGAAAACTAAGGAGTATGTTTCGCAAATCACTTGAAATCTAGGGAAACGCACACTGCATCACTCTTGCTCAAACACGCTCTTTCTCCTAATGTGTTGAGAACATTCAAGAAACCAGAAAACAAGGGCATTTTGCACTGAAACTCAGACGGGCATGTAGAGGAGGTCATTTCGTTTGGTAGTAGAGTGCAAAAGCATCATTGACTTCATGTTCTCGTTGAAACCCTTACATTTCCAAGTGAAAAGAAGTAGGACTTTCACAAAAAGATGTGTTTGCGTGTCTGTGGTGAAAGGAGCTCTAAGTTGTGTATTCAGTGCTGGAGAGTGACACACTCTACACAGGTTACACAGCGTTTTAGGAGCACCAACATGCTGCAAACTGGAACTGCTACAAGGTGTGTGTAGCATGCAGAAAGAAGGCTTGTCATTTCAAAGAAAGAAGAGAAAACCAAAATCCAGGTAGTGAAACGAGCACACCAGCATGGGAGATGTGCATGTGGACAGTTTCCAGGAGCAGCTCTTTGTGGACACTTGGAAAGAGCGCTGTGAAAAGATTTCATACGAAGCGGATTTGGACAAAGTTGAAAGACCTTCCAAAACCAACCCTAAAGAACTGAGCCAAACAAAGAATGTTGCAATAAGCTCCTCCGGGAAAGGTGCTTCTATGACACAACTCAAGAGCAGGTAGCTACATTCTGCACAGTACAAAATGCATATGAATTCCTGGCTGAAAACTCACTCCAGAAGGAACAAATGCTTGTGTTTCTCTCCGAAAGAACACTCAGCGACTATTCTTTCGCTTGCTCCTTCCAAGTCTTGGTAGAAACGTGTGTTTTCACTGCGGTAATACGTTTTAGGATGCATTGTTTCAATCTCTTGCAAGACTCATGTTGTTTCTTAGACAATGTGGAAACACAAGGAGTATGTTTCCCAGTTCACTTGAAAGCCAGGAAAACGCACACTGCATCACTCTTCCTCAAACACGCTCTTTCACCTGATGCTTTGGGAATGTTCAAGAAAGCAGAAAAGAAGGGCATTTTGCAGTGAAATTCAGACGGGCATGTACAAAAGATCACTTCTATTCTTTGCAGAGTGCAAAAGCGTAATCGACTTCATGTTCTCAAAGAAACCCATATATTTTCCAAGGGACCTGAAGTAAGACTTTCACAAAAAGATGTGTTTGTGTTTGCTTTGAAAGGAGCTCTAAGTTGTGTATTCAGTGCTGTAGAATGACACACTCTACATAGAATACTCAGCATTTTGGGGAGACCAACATGCTGCAAACTGAAACTGCTACAAGGTGTGTGTAGCATACAGAAAGAAGGCTTGTCGTTTCAAAGAAAGAAGAGGAAACCAAAATCCAGGTAGGGGAAGGAGCACACCAGTATGGGAGATGTACATGTGGACAGTTTCAAGCACCAGCTCTTTGTGGACACTTGGAAACAGCGCTGTGAAAAAATTTCGTACGAAGCAGGATTTGGACAAAGTTGAAAGACCTTCCAAAACCAACCCTAAAGAACTGAGCCAAACAATGAATGTTGCAATAAGCTCCTCCAGAAAGGTGCTTCTATGACACAACTCCCGAGCAGGTAGCTACTTTCTGCACAGTACAAAATGCATACGAATTCCTGGCTGAAAACTCATTCCAGAAGGACGAAATGCATGTCTTTCTCTCAAAAGGAACACTCAGCCACTAGGCTTTTGCTTGCTCCTTCAAAGTCTTTGTCGAAACGTGTGTTTTCACTGCTGGAATACGTTTTAGGAAGCATTGTTTCAATCTCTTGCAAACCTCATGTTTCTTACACAATGTGGAAAACTAAGGAGTATGTTTCGCAAATCACTTGAAATCTAGGGAAACGCACACTGCATCACTCTTGCTCAAACACGCTCTTTCTCCTAATGTGTTGAGAACATTCAAGAAACCAGAAAACAAGGGCATTTTGCACTGAAACTCAGACGGGCATGTAGAAGAGGTCTATTCTTTTGGTAGTAGAGTGCAAAAGCATCATTGACTTCATGTTCTCGTTGAAACCCTTACATTTCCAAGTGAAAAGAAGTAGGACTTTCACAAAAAGATGTGTTTGCGTGTCTGTGGTGAAAGGAGCTCTAAGTTGTGTATTCAGTGCTGGAGAGTGACACACTCTACACAGGTTACACAGCGTTTTAGGAGCACCAACATGCTGCAAACTGGAACTGCTACAAGGTGTGTGTAGCATGCAGAAAGAAGGCTTGTCATTTCAAAGAAAGAAGAGAAAACCAAAATCCAGGTAGTGAAACGAGCACACCAGCATGGGAGATGTGCATGTGGACAGTTTCCAGGAGCAGCTCTTTGTGGACACTTGGAAAGAGCGCTGTGAAAAGATTTCATACGAAGCGGATTTGGACAAAGTTGAAAGACCTTCCAAAACCAACCCTAAAGAACTGAGCCAAACAAAGAATGTTGCAATAAGCTCCTCCGGGAAAGGTGCTTCTATGACACAACTCAAGAGCAGGTAGCTACATTCTGCACAGTACAAAATGCATATGAATTCCTGGCTGAAAACTCACTCCAGAAGGAACAAATGCTTGTGTTTCTCTCCGAAAGAACACTCAGCGACTATTCTTTCGCTTGCTCCTTCCAAGTCTTGGTAGAAACGTGTGTTTTCACTGCGGTAATACGTTTTAGGATGCATTGTTTCAATCTCTTGCAAGACTCATGTTGTTTCTTAGACAATGTGGAAACACAAGGAGTATGTTTCCCAGTTCACTTGAAAGCCAGGAAAACGCACACTGCATCACTCTTCCTCAAACACGCTCTTTCACCTGATGCTTTGGGAATGTTCAAGAAAGCAGAAAAGAAGGGCATTTTGCAGTGAAATTCAGACGGGCATGTACAAAAGATCACTTCTATTCTTTGCAGAGTGCAAAAGCGTAATCGACTTCATGTTCTCAAAGAAACCCATATATTTTCCAAGGGACCTGAAGTAAGACTTTCACAAAAAGATGTGTTTGTGTTTGCTTTGAAAGGAGCTCTAAGTTGTGTATTCAGTGCTGTAGAATGACACACTCTACATAGAATACTCAGCATTTTGGGGAGACCAACATGCTGCAAACTGAAACTGCTACAAGGTGTGTGTAGCATACAGAAAGAAGGCTTGTCGTTTCAAAGAAAGAAGAGGAAACCAAAATCCAGGTAGGGGAAGGAGCACACCAGTATGGGAGATGTACATGTGGACAGTTTCAAGCACCAGCTCTTTGTGGACACTTGGAAACAGCGCTGTGAAAAAATTTCGTACGAAGCAGGATTTGGACAAAGTTGAAAGACCTTCCAAAACCAACCCTAAAGAACTGAGCCAAACAATGAATGTTGCAATAAGCTCCTCCAGAAAGGTGCTTCTATGACACAACTCCCGAGCAGGTAGCTACTTTCTGCACAGTACAAAATGCATACGAATTCCTGGCTGAAAACTCATTCCAGAAGGACGAAATGCATGTCTTTCTCTCAAAAGGAACACTCAGCCACTAGGCTTTTGCTTGCTCCTTCAAAGTCTTTGTCGAAACGTGTGTTTTCACTGCTGGAATACGTTTTAGGAAGCATTGTTTCAATCTCTTGCAAACCTCATGTTTCTTACACAATGTGGAAAACTAAGGAGTATGTTTCGCAAATCACTTGAAATCTAGGGAAACGCACACTGCATCACTCTTGCTCAAACACGCTCTTTCTCCTAATGTGTTGAGAACATTCAAGAAACCAGAAAACAAGGGCATTTTGCACTGAAACTCAGACGGGCATGTAGAGGAGGTCATTTCGTTTGGTAGTAGAGTGCAAAAGCATCATTGACTTCATGTTCTCGTTGAAACCCTTACATTTCCAAGTGAAAAGAAGTAGGACTTTCACAAAAAGATGTGTTTGCGTGTCTGTGGTGAAAGGAGCTCTAAGTTGTGTATTCAGTGCTGGAGAGTGACACACTCTACACAGGTTACACAGCGTTTTAGGAGCACCAACATGCTGCAAACTGGAACTGCTACAAGGTGTGTGTAGCATGCAGAAAGAAGGCTTGTCATTTCAAAGAAAGAAGAGAAAACCAAAATCCAGGTAGTGAAACGAGCACACCAGCATGGGAGATGTGCATGTGGACAGTTTCCAGGAGCAGCTCTTTGTGGACACTTGGAAAGAGCGCTGTGAAAAGATTTCATACGAAGCGGATTTGGACAAAGTTGAAAGACCTTCCAAAACCAACCCTAAAGAACTGAGCCAAACAAAGAATGTTGCAATAAGCTCCTCCGGGAAAGGTGCTTCTATGACACAACTCAAGAGCAGGTAGCTACATTCTGCACAGTACAAAATGCATATGAATTCCTGGCTGAAAACTCACTCCAGAAGGAACAAATGCTTGTGTTTCTCTCCGAAAGAACACTCAGCGACTATTCTTTCGCTTGCTCCTTCCAAGTCTTGGTAGAAACGTGTGTTTTCACTGCGGTAATACGTTTTAGGATGCATTGTTTCAATCTCTTGCAAGACTCATGTTGTTTCTTAGACAATGTGGAAACACAAGGAGTATGTTTCCCAGTTCACTTGAAAGCCAGGAAAACGCACACTGCATCACTCTTCCTCAAACACGCTCTTTCACCTGATGCTTTGGGAATGTTCAAGAAAGCAGAAAAGAAGGGCATTTTGCAGTGAAATTCAGACGGGCATGTACAAAAGATCACTTCTATTCTTTGCAGAGTGCAAAAGCGTAATCGACTTCATGTTCTCAAAGAAACCCATATATTTTCCAAGGGACCTGAAGTAAGACTTTCACAAAAAGATGTGTTTGTGTTTGCTTTGAAAGGAGCTCTAAGTTGTGTATTCAGTGCTGTAGAATGACACACTCTACATAGAATACTCAGCATTTTGGGGAGACCAACATGCTGCAAACTGAAACTGCTACAAGGTGTGTGTAGCATACAGAAAGAAGGCTTGTCGTTTCAAAGAAAGAAGAGGAAACCAAAATCCAGGTAGGGGAAGGAGCACACCAGTATGGGAGATGTACATGTGGACAGTTTCAAGCACCAGCTCTTTGTGGACACTTGGAAACAGCGCTGTGAAAAAATTTCGTACGAAGCAGGATTTGGACAAAGTTGAAAGACCTTCCAAAACCAACCCTAAAGAACTGAGCCAAACAATGAATGTTGCAATAAGCTCCTCCAGAAAGGTGCTTCTATGACACAACTCCCGAGCAGGTAGCTACTTTCTGCACAGTACAAAATGCATACGAATTCCTGGCTGAAAACTCATTCCAGAAGGACGAAATGCATGTCTTTCTCTCAAAAGGAACACTCAGCCACTAGGCTTTTGCTTGCTCCTTCAAAGTCTTTGTCGAAACGTGTGTTTTCACTGCTGGAATACGTTTTAGGAAGCATTGTTTCAATCTCTTGCAAACCTCATGTTTCTTACACAATGTGGAAAACTAAGGAGTATGTTTCGCAAATCACTTGAAATCTAGGGAAACGCACACTGCATCACTCTTGCTCAAACACGCTCTTTCTCCTAATGTGTTGAGAACATTCAAGAAACCAGAAAACAAGGGCATTTTGCACTGAAACTCAGACGGGCATGTAGAGGAGGTCATTTCGTTTGGTAGTAGAGTGCAAAAGCATCATTGACTTCATGTTCTCGTTGAAACCCTTACATTTCCAAGTGAAAAGAAGTAGGACTTTCACAAAAAGATGTGTTTGCGTGTCTGTGGTGAAAGGAGCTCTAAGTTGTGTATTCAGTGCTGGAGAGTGACACACTCTACACAGGTTACACAGCGTTTTAGGAGCACCAACATGCTGCAAACTGGAACTGCTACAAGGTGTGTGTAGCATGCAGAAAGAAGGCTTGTCATTTCAAAGAAAGAAGAGAAAACCAAAATCCAGGTAGTGAAACGAGCACACCAGCATGGGAGATGTGCATGTGGACAGTTTCCAGGAGCAGCTCTTTGTGGACACTTGGAAAGAGCGCTGTGAAAAGATTTCATACGAAGCGGATTTGGACAAAGTTGAAAGACCTTCCAAAACCAACCCTAAAGAACTGAGCCAAACAAAGAATGTTGCAATAAGCTCCTCCGGGAAAGGTGCTTCTATGACACAACTCAAGAGCAGGTAGCTACATTCTGCACAGTACAAAATGCATATGAATTCCTGGCTGAAAACTCACTCCAGAAGGAACAAATGCTTGTGTTTCTCTCCGAAAGAACACTCAGCGACTATTCTTTCGCTTGCTCCTTCCAAGTCTTGGTAGAAACGTGTGTTTTCACTGCGGTAATACGTTTTAGGATGCATTGTTTCAATCTCTTGCAAGACTCATGTTGTTTCTTAGACAATGTGGAAACACAAGGAGTATGTTTCCCAGTTCACTTGAAAGCCAGGAAAACGCACACTGCATCACTCTTCCTCAAACACGCTCTTTCACCTGATGCTTTGGGAATGTTCAAGAAAGCAGAAAAGAAGGGCATTTTGCAGTGAAATTCAGACGGGCATGTACAAAAGATCACTTCTATTCTTTGCAGAGTGCAAAAGCGTAATCGACTTCATGTTCTCAAAGAAACCCATATATTTTCCAAGGGACCTGAAGTAAGACTTTCACAAAAAGATGTGTTTGTGTTTGCTTTGAAAGGAGCTCTAAGTTGTGTATTCAGTGCTGTAGAATGACACACTCTACATAGAATACTCAGCATTTTGGGGAGACCAACATGCTGCAAACTGAAACTGCTACAAGGTGTGTGTAGCATACAGAAAGAAGGCTTGTCGTTTCAAAGAAAGAAGAGGAAACCAAAATCCAGGTAGGGGAAGGAGCACACCAGTATGGGAGATGTACATGTGGACAGTTTCAAGCACCAGCTCTTTGTGGACACTTGGAAACAGCGCTGTGAAAAAATTTCGTACGAAGCAGGATTTGGACAAAGTTGAAAGACCTTCCAAAACCAACCCTAAAGAACTGAGCCAAACAATGAATGTTGCAATAAGCTCCTCCAGAAAGGTGCTTCTATGACACAACTCCCGAGCAGGTAGCTACTTTCTGCACAGTACAAAATGCATACGAATTCCTGGCTGAAAACTCATTCCAGAAGGACGAAATGCATGTCTTTCTCTCAAAAGGAACACTCAGCCACTAGGCTTTTGCTTGCTCCTTCAAAGTCTTTGTCGAAACGTGTGTTTTCACTGCTGGAATACGTTTTAGGAAGCATTGTTTCAATCTCTTGCAAACCTCATGTTTCTTACACAATGTGGAAAACTAAGGAGTATGTTTCGCAAATCACTTGAAATCTAGGGAAACGCACACTGCATCACTCTTGCTCAAACACGCTCTTTCTCCTAATGTGTTGAGAACATTCAAGAAACCAGAAAACAAGGGCATTTTGCACTGAAACTCAGACGGGCATGTAGAGGAGGTCATTTCGTTTGGTAGTAGAGTGCAAAAGCATCATTGACTTCATGTTCTCGTTGAAACCCTTACATTTCCAAGTGAAAAGAAGTAGGACTTTCACAAAAAGATGTGTTTGCGTGTCTGTGGTGAAAGGAGCTCTAAGTTGTGTATTCAGTGCTGGAGAGTGACACACTCTACACAGGTTACACAGCGTTTTAGGAGCACCAACATGCTGCAAACTGGAACTGCTACAAGGTGTGTGTAGCATGCAGAAAGAAGGCTTGTCATTTCAAAGAAAGAAGAGAAAACCAAAATCCAGGTAGTGAAACGAGCACACCAGCATGGGAGATGTGCATGTGGACAGTTTCCAGGAGCAGCTCTTTGTGGACACTTGGAAAGAGCGCTGTGAAAAGATTTCATACGAAGCGGATTTGGACAAAGTTGAAAGACCTTCCAAAACCAACCCTAAAGAACTGAGCCAAACAAAGAATGTTGCAATAAGCTCCTCCGGGAAAGGTGCTTCTATGACACAACTCAAGAGCAGGTAGCTACATTCTGCACAGTACAAAATGCATATGAATTCCTGGCTGAAAACTCACTCCAGAAGGAACAAATGCTTGTGTTTCTCTCCGAAAGAACACTCAGCGACTATTCTTTCGCTTGCTCCTTCCAAGTCTTGGTAGAAACGTGTGTTTTCACTGCGGTAATACGTTTTAGGATGCATTGTTTCAATCTCTTGCAAGACTCATGTTGTTTCTTAGACAATGTGGAAACACAAGGAGTATGTTTCCCAGTTCACTTGAAAGCCAGGAAAACGCACACTGCATCACTCTTCCTCAAACACGCTCTTTCACCTGATGCTTTGGGAATGTTCAAGAAAGCAGAAAAGAAGGGCATTTTGCAGTGAAATTCAGACGGGCATGTACAAAAGATCACTTCTATTCTTTGCAGAGTGCAAAAGCGTAATCGACTTCATGTTCTCAAAGAAACCCATATATTTTCCAAGGGACCTGAAGTAAGACTTTCACAAAAAGATGTGTTTGTGTTTGCTTTGAAAGGAGCTCTAAGATGTGTATTCAGTGCTGTAGAATGACACACTCTACATAGAATACTCAGCATTTTGGGGAGACCAACATGCTGCAAACTGAAACTGCTACAAGGTGTGTGTAGCATACAGAAAGAAGGCTTGTCGTTTCAAAGAAAGAAGAGGAAACCAAAATCCAGGTAGGGGAAGGAGCACACCAGTATGGGAGATGTACATGTGGACAGTTTCAAGCACCAGCTCTTTGTGGACACTTGGAAACAGCGCTGTGAAAAAATTTCGTACGAAGCAGGATTTGGACAAAGTTGAAAGACCTTCCAAAACCAACCCTAAAGAACTGAGCCAAACAATGAATGTTGCAATAAGCTCCTCCAGAAAGGTGCTTCTATGACACAACTCCCGAGCAGGTAGCTACTTTCTGCACAGTACAAAATGCATACGAATTCCTGGCTGAAAACTCATTCCAGAAGGACGAAATGCATGTCTTTCTCTCAAAAGGAACACTCAGCCACTAGGCTTTTGCTTGCTCCTTCAAAGTCTTTGTCGAAACGTGTGTTTTCACTGCTGGAATACGTTTTAGGAAGCATTGTTTCAATCTCTTGCAAACCTCATGTTTCTTACACAATGTGGAAAACTAAGGAGTATGTTTCGCAAATCACTTGAAATCTAGGGAAACGCACACTGCATCACTCTTGCTCAAACACGCTCTTTCTCCTAATGTGTTGAGAACATTCAAGAAACCAGAAAACAAGGGCATTTTGCACTGAAACTCAGACGGGCATGTAGAGGAGGTCATTTCGTTTGGTAGTAGAGTGCAAAAGCATCATTGACTTCATGTTCTCGTTGAAACCCTTACATTTCCAAGTGAAAAGAAGTAGGACTTTCACAAAAAGATGTGTTTGCGTGTCTGTGGTGAAAGGAGCTCTAAGTTGTGTATTCAGTGCTGGAGAGTGACACACTCTACACAGGTTACACAGCGTTTTAGGAGCACCAACATGCTGCAAACTGGAACTGCTACAAGGTGTGTGTAGCATGCAGAAAGAAGGCTTGTCATTTCAAAGAAAGAAGAGAAAACCAAAATCCAGGTAGTGAAACGAGCACACCAGCATGGGAGATGTGCATGTGGACAGTTTCCAGGAGCAGCTCTTTGTGGACACTTGGAAAGAGCGCTGTGAAAAGATTTCATACGAAGCGGATTTGGACAAAGTTGAAAGACCTTCCAAAACCAACCCTAAAGAACTGAGCCAAACAAAGAATGTTGCAATAAGCTCCTCCAGGAAAGGTGCTTCTATGACACAACTCAAGAGCAGGTAGCTACATTCTGCACAGGACAAAATGCATATGAATTTCTGGGTGAAAACTCACTCCAGAAGGAACAAATGCTTGTGTTTCTCTCCGAAAGAACACTCAGCGACTATTCTTTCGCTTGCTCCTTCCAAGTCTTGGTAGAAACGTGTGTTTTCACTGCGGTAATACGTTTTAGGATGCATTGTTTCAATCTCTTGCAAGACTCATGTTGTTTCTTAGACAATGTGGAAACACAAGGAGTATGTTTCCCAGTTCACTTGAAAGCCAGGAAAACGCACACTGCATCACTCTTCCTCAAACACGCTCTTTCACCTGATGCTTTGGGAATGTTCAAGAAAGCAGAAAAGAAGGGCATTTTGCAGTGAAATTCAGACGGGCATGTACAAAAGATCACTTCTATTCTTTGCAGAGTGCAAAAGCGTAATCGACTTCATGTTCTCAAAGAAACCCATATATTTTCCAAGGGACCTGAAGTAAGACTTTCACAAAAAGATGTGTTTGTGTTTGCTTTGAAAGGAGCTCTAAGTTGTGTATTCAGTGCTGTAGAATGACACACTCTACATAGAATACTCAGCATTTTGGGGAGACCAACATGCTGCAAACTGAAACTGCTACAAGGTGTGTGTAGCATACAGAAAGAAGGCTTGTCGTTTCAAAGAAAGAAGAGGAAACCAAAATCCAGGTAGGGGAAGGAGCACACCAGTATGGGAGATGTACATGTGGACAGTTTCAAGCACCAGCTCTTTGTGGACACTTGGAAACAGCGCTGTGAAAAAATTTCGTACGAAGCAGGATTTGGACAAAGTTGAAAGACCTTCCAAAACCAACCCTAAAGAACTGAGCCAAACAATGAATGTTGCAATAAGCTCCTCCAGAAAGGTGCTTCTATGACACAACTCCCGAGCAGGTAGCTACTTTCTGCACAGTACAAAATGCATACGAATTCCTGGCTGAAAACTCATTCCAGAAGGACGAAATGCATGTCTTTCTCTCAAAAGGAACACTCAGCCACTAGGCTTTTGCTTGCTCCTTCAAAGTCTTTGTCGAAACGTGTGTTTTCACTGCTGGAATACGTTTTAGGAAGCATTGTTTCAATCTCTTGCAAACCTCATGTTTCTTACACAATGTGGAAAACTAAGGAGTATGTTTCGCAAATCACTTGAAATCTAGGGAAACGCACACTGCATCACTCTTGCTCAAACACGCTCTTTCTCCTAATGTGTTGAGAACATTCAAGAAACCAGAAAACAAGGGCATTTTGCACTGAAACTCAGACGGGCATGTAGAGGAGGTCATTTCGTTTGGTAGTAGAGTGCAAAAGCATCATTGACTTCATGTTCTCGTTGAAACCCTTACATTTCCAAGTGAAAAGAAGTAGGACTTTCACAAAAAGATGTGTTTGCGTGTCTGTGGTGAAAGGAGCTCTAAGTTGTGTATTCAGTGCTGGAGAGTGACACACTCTACACAGGTTACACAGCGTTTTAGGAGCACCAACATGCTGCAAACTGGAACTGCTACAAGGTGTGTGTAGCATGCAGAAAGAAGGCTTGTCATTTCAAAGAAAGAAGAGAAAACCAAAATCCAGGTAGTGAAACGAGCACACCAGCATGGGAGATGTGCATGTGGACAGTTTCCAGGAGCAGCTCTTTGTGGACACTTGGAAAGAGCGCTGTGAAAAGATTTCATACGAAGCGGATTTGGACAAAGTTGAAAGACCTTCCAAAACCAACCCTAAAGAACTGAGCCAAACAAAGAATGTTGCAATAAGCTCCTCCAGGAAAGGTGCTTCTATGACACAACTCAAGAGCAGGTAGCTACATTCTGCACAGTACAAAATGCATATGAATTCCTGGCTGAAAACTCACTCCAGAAGGAACAAATGCTTGTGTTTCTCTCCGAAAGAACACTCAGCGACTATTCTTTCGCTTGCTCCTTCCAAGTCTTGGTAGAAACGTGTGTTTTCACTGCGGTAATACGTTTTAGGATGCATTGTTTCAATCTCTTGCAAGACTCATGTTGTTTCTTAGACAATGTGGAAACACAAGGAGTATGTTTCCCAGTTCACTTGAAAGCCAGGAAAACGCACACTGCATCACTCTTCCTCAAACACGCTCTTTCACCTGATGCTTTGGGAATGTTCAAGAAAGCAGAAAAGAAGGGCATTTTGCAGTGAAATTCAGACGGGCATGTACAAAAGATCACTTCTATTCTTTGCAGAGTGCAAAAGCGTAATCGACTTCATGTTCTCAAAGAAACCCATATATTTTCCAAGGGACCTGAAGTAAGACTTTCACAAAAAGATGTGTTTGTGTGTCTGCTTTGAAAGGAGCTCTAAGTTGTGTATTCAGTGCTGTAGAATGACACACTCTACATAGAATACTCAGCATTTTGGGGAGACCAACATGCTGCAAACTGAAACTGCTACAAGGTGTGTGTAGCATACAGAAAGAAGGCTTGTCGTTTCAAAGAAAGAAGAGGAGACCAAAATCCAGGTAGGGGAAGGAGCACACCAGTATGGGAGATGTACATGTGGACAGTTTCAAGCACCAGCTCTTTGTGGACACTTGGAAACAGCGCTGTGAAAAAATTTCGTACGAAGCAGGATTTGGACAAAGTTGAAAGACCTTCCAAAACCAACCCTAAAGAACTGAGCCAAACAATGAATGTTGCAATAAGCTCCTCCAGAAAGGTGCTTCTATGACACAACTCCCGAGCAGGTAGCTACTTTCTGCACAGTACAAAATGCATACGAATTCCTGGCTGAAAACTCATTCCAGAAGGACGAAATGCATGTCTTTCTCTCAAAAGGAACACTCAGCCACTAGGCTTTTGCTTGCTCCTTCAAAGTCTTTGTCGAAACGTGTGTTTTCACTGCTGGAATACGTTTTAGGAAGCATTGTTTCAATCTCTTGCAAACCTCATGTTTCTTACACAATGTGGAAAACTAAGGAGTATGTTTCGCAAATCACTTGAAATCTAGGGAAACGCACACTGCATCACTCTTGCTCAAACACGCTCTTTCTCCTAATGTGTTGAGAACATTCAAGAAACCAGAAAACAAGGGCATTTTGCACTGAAACTCAGACGGGCATGTAGAGGAGGTCATTTCGTTTGGTAGTAGAGTGCAAAAGCATCATTGACTTCATGTTCTCGTTGAAACCCTTACATTTCCAAGTGAAAAGAAGTAGGACTTTCACAAAAAGATGTGTTTGCGTGTCTGTGGTGAAAGGAGCTCTAAGTTGTGTATTCAGTGCTGGAGAGTGACACACTCTACACAGGTTACACAGCGTTTTAGGAGCACCAACATGCTGCAAACTGGAACTGCTACAAGGTGTGTGTAGCATGCAGAAAGAAGGCTTGTCATTTCAAAGAAAGAAGAGAAAACCAAAATCCAGGTAGTGAAACGAGCACACCAGCATGGGAGATGTGCATGTGGACAGTTTCCAGGAGCAGCTCTTTGTGGACACTTGGAAAGAGCGCTGTGAAAAGATTTCATACGAAGCGGATTTGGACAAAGTTGAAAGACCTTCCAAAACCAACCCTAAAGAACTGAGCCAAACAAAGAATGTTGCAATAAGCTCCTCCAGGAAAGGTGCTTCTATGACACAACTCAAGAGCAGGTAGCTACATTCTGCACAGGACAAAATGCATATGAATTTCTGGGTGAAAACTCACTCCAGAAGGAACAAATGCTTGTGTTTCTCTCCGAAAGAACACTCAGCGACTATTCTTTCGCTTGCTCCTTCCAAGTCTTGGTAGAAACGTGTGTTTTCACTGCGGTAATACGTTTTAGGATGCATTGTTTCAATCTCTTGCAAGACTCATGTTGTTTCTTAGACAATGTGGAAACACAAGGAGTATGTTTCCCAGTTCACTTGAAAGCCAGGAAAACGCACACTGCATCACTCTTCCTCAAACACGCTCTTTCACCTGATGCTTTGGGAATGTTCAAGAAAGCAGAAAAGAAGGGCATTTTGCAGTGAAATTCAGACGGGCATGTACAAAAGATCACTTCTATTCTTTGCAGAGTGCAAAAGCGTAATCGACTTCATGTTCTCAAAGAAACCCATATATTTTCCAAGGGACCTGAAGTAAGACTTTCACAAAAAGATGTGTTTGTGTTTGCTTTGAAAGGAGCTCTAAGTTGTGTATTCAGTGCTGTAGAATGACACACTCTACATAGAATACTCAGCATTTTGGGGAGACCAACATGCTGCAAACTGAAACTGCTACAAGGTGTGTGTAGCATACAGAAAGAAGGCTTGTCGTTTCAAAGAAAGAAGAGGAAACCAAAATCCAGGTAGGGGAAGGAGCACACCAGTATGGGAGATGTACATGTGGACAGTTTCAAGCACCAGCTCTTTGTGGACACTTGGAAACAGCGCTGTGAAAAAATTTCGTACGAAGCAGGATTTGGACAAAGTTGAAAGACCTTCCAAAACCAACCCTAAAGAACTGAGCCAAACAATGAATGTTGCAATAAGCTCCTCCAGAAAGGTGCTTCTATGACACAACTCCCGAGCAGGTAGCTACTTTCTGCACAGTACAAAATGCATACGAATTCCTGGCTGAAAACTCATTCCAGAAGGACGAAATGCATGTCTTTCTCTCAAAAGGAACACTCAGCCACTAGGCTTTTGCTTGCTCCTTCAAAGTCTTTGTCGAAACGTGTGTTTTCACTGCTGGAATACGTTTTAGGAAGCATTGTTTCAATCTCTTGCAAACCTCATGTTTCTTACACAATGTGGAAAACTAAGGAGTATGTTTCGCAAATCACTTGAAATCTAGGGAAACGCACACTGCATCACTCTTGCTCAAACACGCTCTTTCTCCTAATGTGTTGAGAACATTCAAGAAACCAGAAAACAAGGGCATTTTGCACTGAAACTCAGACGGGCATGTAGAGGAGGTCATTTCGTTTGGTAGTAGAGTGCAAAAGCATCATTGACTTCATGTTCTCGTTGAAACCCTTACATTTCCAAGTGAAAAGAAGTAGGACTTTCACAAAAAGATGTGTTTGCGTGTCTGTGGTGAAAGGAGCTCTAAGTTGTGTATTCAGTGCTGGAGAGTGACACACTCTACACAGGTTACACAGCGTTTTAGGAGCACCAACATGCTGCAAACTGGAACTGCTACAAGGTGTGTGTAGCATGCAGAAAGAAGGCTTGTCATTTCAAAGAAAGAAGAGAAAACCAAAATCCAGGTAGTGAAACGAGCACACCAGCATGGGAGATGTGCATGTGGACAGTTTCCAGGAGCAGCTCTTTGTGGACACTTGGAAAGAGCGCTGTGAAAAGATTTCATACGAAGCGGATTTGGACAAAGTTGAAAGACCTTCCAAAACCAACCCTAAAGAACTGAGCCAAACAAAGAATGTTGCAATAAGCTCCTCCAGGAAAGGTGCTTCTATGACACAACTCAAGAGCAGGTAGCTACATTCTGCACAGGACAAAATGCATATGAATTTCTGGGTGAAAACTCACTCCAGAAGGAACAAATGCTTGTGTTTCTCTCCGAAAGAACACTCAGCGACTATTCTTTCGCTTGCTCCTTCCAAGTCTTGGTAGAAACGTGTGTTTTCACTGCGGTAATACGTTTTAGGATGCATTGTTTCAATCTCTTGCAAGACTCATGTTGTTTCTTAGACAATGTGGAAACACAAGGAGTATGTTTCCCAGTTCACTTGAAAGCCAGGAAAACGCACACTGCATCACTCTTCCTCAAACACGCTCTTTCACCTGATGCTTTGGGAATGTTCAAGAAAGCAGAAAAGAAGGGCATTTTGCAGTGAAATTCAGACGGGCATGTACAAAAGATCACTTCTATTCTTTGCAGAGTGCAAAAGCGTAATCGACTTCATGTTCTCAAAGAAACCCATATATTTTCCAAGGGACCTGAAGTAAGACTTTCACAAAAAGATGTGTTTGTGTTTGCTTTGAAAGGAGCTCTAAGTTGTGTATTCAGTGCTGTAGAATGACACACTCTACATAGAATACTCAGCATTTTGGGGAGACCAACATGCTGCAAACTGAAACTGCTACAAGGTGTGTGTAGCATACAGAAAGAAGGCTTGTCGTTTCAAAGAAAGAAGAGGAAACCAAAATCCAGGTAGGGGAAGGAGCACACCAGTATGGGAGATGTACATGTGGACAGTTTCAAGCACCAGCTCTTTGTGGACACTTGGAAACAGCGCTGTGAAAAAATTTCGTACGAAGCAGGATTTGGACAAAGTTGAAAGACCTTCCAAAACCAACCCTAAAGAACTGAGCCAAACAATGAATGTTGCAATAAGCTCCTCCAGAAAGGTGCTTCTATGACACAACTCCCGAGCAGGTAGCTACTTTCTGCACAGTACAAAATGCATACGAATTCCTGGCTGAAAACTCATTCCAGAAGGACGAAATGCATGTCTTTCTCTCAAAAGGAACACTCAGCCACTAGGCTTTTGCTTGCTCCTTCAAAGTCTTTGTCGAAACGTGTGTTTTCACTGCTGGAATACGTTTTAGGAAGCATTGTTTCAATCTCTTGCAAACCTCATGTTTCTTACACAATGTGGAAAACTAAGGAGTATGTTTCGCAAATCACTTGAAATCTAGGGAAACGCACACTGCATCACTCTTGCTCAAACACGCTCTTTCTCCTAATGTGTTGAGAACATTCAAGAAACCAGAAAACAAGGGCATTTTGCACTGAAACTCAGACGGGCATGTAGAGGAGGTCATTTCGTTTGGTAGTAGAGTGCAAAAGCATCATTGACTTCATGTTCTCGTTGAAACCCTTACATTTCCAAGTGAAAAGAAGTAGGACTTTCACAAAAAGATGTGTTTGCGTGTCTGTGGTGAAAGGAGCTCTAAGTTGTGTATTCAGTGCTGGAGAGTGACACACTCTACACAGGTTACACAGCGTTTTAGGAGCACCAACATGCTGCAAACTGGAACTGCTACAAGGTGTGTGTAGCATGCAGAAAGAAGGCTTGTCATTTCAAAGAAAGAAGAGAAAACCAAAATCCAGGTAGTGAAACGAGCACACCAGCATGGGAGATGTGCATGTGGACAGTTTCCAGGAGCAGCTCTTTGTGGACACTTGGAAAGAGCGCTGTGAAAAGATTTCATACGAAGCGGATTTGGACAAAGTTGAAAGACCTTCCAAAACCAACCCTAAAGAACTGAGCCAAACAAAGAATGTTGCAATAAGCTCCTCCAGGAAAGGTGCTTCTATGACACAACTCAAGAGCAGGTAGCTACATTCTGCACAGGACAAAATGCATATGAATTCCTGGCTGAAAACTCACTCCAGAAGGAACAAATGCTTGTGTTTCTCTCCGAAAGAACACTCAGCGACTATTCTTTCGCTTGCTCCTTCCAAGTCTTGGTAGAAACGTGTGTTTTCACTGCGGTAATACGTTTTAGGATGCATTGTTTCAATCTCTTGCAAGACTCATGTTGTTTCTTAGACAATGTGGAAACACAAGGAGTATGTTTCCCAGTTCACTTGAAAGCCAGGAAAACGCACACTGCATCACTCTTCCTCAAACACGCTCTTTCACCTGATGCTTTGGGAATGTTCAAGAAAGCAGAAAAGAAGGGCATTTTGCAGTGAAATTCAGACGGGCATGTACAAAAATCACTTCTATTCTTTGCAGAGTGCAAAAGCGTAAACGACTTCATGTTCTCAAAGAAACCCATATATTTTCCAAGGGACCTGAAGTAAGACTTTCACAAAAAGATGTGTTTGTGTGTCTGCTTTGAAAGGAGCTCTAAGTTGTGTATTCAGTGCTGTAGAATGACACACTCTACATAGAATACTCAGCATTTTGGGGAGACCAACATGCTGCAAACTGAAACTGCTACAAGGTGTGTGTAGCATACAGAAAGAAGGCTTGTCGTTTCAAAGAAAGAAGAGGAGACCAAAATCCAGGGAGGGGAACGAGCACACCAGTATGGGAGATGTACATGTGGACAGTTTCAAGCACCAGCTCTTTGTGGACACTTGGAAACAGCGCTGTGAAAAAATTTCGTACGAAGCAGGATTTGGACAAAGTTGAAAGACCTTCCAAAACCAACCCTAAAGAACTGAGCCAAACAATGAATGTTGCAATAAGCTCCTCCAGAAAGGTGCTTCTATGACACAACTCCCGAGCAGGTAGCTACTTTCTGCACAGTACAAAATGCATACGAATTCCTGGCTGAAAACTCATTCCAGAAGGACGAAATGCATGTCTTTCTCTCAAAAGGAACACTCAGCCACTAGGCTTTTGCTTGCTCCTTCAAAGTCTTTGTCGAAACGTGTGTTTTCACTGCTGGAATACGTTTTAGGAAGCATTGTTTCAATCTCTTGCAAACCTCATGTTTCTTACACAATGTGGAAAACTAAGGAGTATGTTTCGCAAATCACTTGAAATCTAGGGAAACGCACACTGCATCACTCTTGCTCAAACACGCTCTTTCTCCTAATGTGTTGAGAACATTCAAGAAACCAGAAAACAAGGGCATTTTGCACTGAACCTCAGACGGGCATGTAGAGGAGGTCATTTCGTTTGGTAGTAGAGTGCAAAAGCATCATTGACTTCATGTTCTCGTTGAAACCCTTACATTTCCAAGTGAAAAGAAGTAGGACTTTCACAAAAAGATGTGTTTGCGTGTCTGTGGTGAAAGGAGCTCTAAGTTGTGTATTCAGTGCTGGAGAGAGACACACTCTACACAGGTTACACAGCGTTTTAGGAGCACCAACATGCTGCAAACTGGAACTGCTACAAGGTGTGTGTAGCATGCAGAAAGAAGGCTTGTCATTTCAAAGAAAGAAGAGAAAACCAAAATCCAGGTAGTGAAACGAGCACACCAGCATGGGAGATGTGCATGTGGACAGTTTCCAGGAGCAGCTCTTTGTGGACACTTGGAAAGAGCGCTGTGAAAAGATTTCATACGAAGCGGATTTGGACAAAGTTGAAAGACCTTCCAAAACCAACCCTAAAGAACTGAGCCAAACAAAGAATGTTGCAATAAGCTCCTCCGGGAAAGGTGCTTCTATGACACAACTCAAGAGCAGGTAGCTACATTCTGCACAGTACAAAATGCATATGAATTCCTGGCTGAAAACTCACTCCAGAAGGAACAAATGCTTGTGTTTCTCTCCGAAAGAACACTCAGCGACTATTCTTTCGCTTGCTCCTTCCAAGTCTTGGTAGAAACGTGTGTTTTCACTGCGGTAATACGTTTTAGGATGCATTGTTTCAATCTCTTGCAAGACTCATGTTGTTTCTTAGACAATGTGGAAACACAAGGAGTATGTTTCCCAGTTCACTTGAAAGCCAGGAAAACGCACACTGCATCACTCTTCCTCAAACACGCTCTTTCACCTGATGCTTTGGGAATGTTCAAGAAAGCAGAAAAGAAGGGCATTTTGCAGTGAAATTCAGACGGGCATGTACAAAAGATCACTTCTATTCTTTGCAGAGTGCAAAAGCGTAATCGACTTCATGTTCTCAAAGAAACCCATATATTTTCCAAGGGACCTGAAGTAAGACTTTCACAAAAAGATGTGTTTGTGTGTCTGCTTTGAAAGGAGCTCTAAGTTGTGTATTCAGTGCTGTAGAATGACACACTCTACATAGAATACTCAGCATTTTGGGGAGACCAACATGCTGCAAACTGAAACTGCTACAAGGTGTGTGTAGCATACAGAAAGAAGGCTTGTCGTTTCAAAGAAAGAAGAGGAAACCAAAATCCAGGTAGGGGAAGGAGCACACCAGTATGGGAGATGTACATGTGGACAGTTTCAAGCACCAGCTCTTTGTGGACACTTGGAAACAGCGCTGTGAAAAAATTTCGTACGAAGCAGGATTTGGACAAAGTTGAAAGACCTTCCAAAACCAACCCTAAAGAACTGAGCCAAACAATGAATGTTGCAATAAGCTCCTCCAGAAAGGTGCTTCTATGACACAACTCCCGAGCAGGTAGCTACTTTCTGCACAGTACAAAATGCATACGAATTCCTGGCTGAAAACTCATTCCAGAAGGACGAAATGCATGTCTTTCTCTCAAAAGGAACACTCAGCCACTAGGCTTTTGCTTGCTCCTTCAAAGTCTTTGTCGAAACGTGTGTTTTCACTGCTGGAATACGTTTTAGGAAGCATTGTTTCAATCTCTTGCAAACCTCATGTTTCTTACACAATGTGGAAAACTAAGGAGTATGTTTCGCAAATCACTTGAAATCTAGGGAAACGCACACTGCATCACTCTTGCTCAAACACGCTCTTTCTCCTAATGTGTTGAGAACATTCAAGAAACCAGAAAACAAGGGCATTTTGCACTGAACCTCAGACGGGCATGTAGAGGAGGTCATTTCGTTTGGTAGTAGAGTGCAAAAGCATCATTGACTTCATGTTCTCGTTGAAACCCTTACATTTCCAAGTGAAAAGAAGTAGGACTTTCACAAAAAGATGTGTTTGCGTGTCTGTGGTGAAAGGAGCTCTAAGTTGTGTATTCAGTGCTGGAGAGAGACACACTCTACACAGGTTACACAGCGTTTTAGGAGCACCAACATGCTGCAAACTGGAACTGCTACAAGGTGTGTGTAGCATGCAGAAAGAAGGCTTGTCATTTCAAAGAAAGAAGAGAAAACCAAAATCCAGGTAGTGAAACGAGCACACCAGCATGGGAGATGTGCATGTGGACAGTTTCCAGGAGCAGCTCTTTGTGGACACTTGGAAAGAGCGCTGTGAAAAGATTTCATACGAAGCGGATTTGGACAAAGTTGAAAGACCTTCCAAAACCAACCCTAAAGAACTGAGCCAAACAATGAATGTTGCAATAAGCTCCTCCAGAAAGGTGCTTCTATGACACAACTCCCGAGCAGGTAGCTACTTTCTGCACAGTACAAAATGCATACGAATTCCTGGCTGAAAACTCATTCCAGAAGGACGAAATGCATGTCTTTCTCTCAAAAGGAACACTCAGCCACTAGGCTTTTGCTTGCTCCTTCAAAGTCTTTGTCGAAACGTGTGTTTTCACTGCTGGAATACGTTTTAGGAAGCATTGTTTCAATCTCTTGCAAACCTCATGTTTCTTACACAATGTGGAAAACTAAGGAGTATGTTTCGCAAATCACTTGAAATCTAGGGAAACGCACACTGCATCACTCTTGCTCAAACACGCTCTTTCTCCTAATGTGTTGAGAACATTCAAGAAACCAGAAAACAAGGGCATTTTGCACTGAACCTCAGACGGGCATGTAGAGGAGGTCATTTCGTTTGGTAGTAGAGTGCAAAAGCATCATTGACTTCATGTTCTCGTTGAAACCCTTACATTTCCAAGTGAAAAGAAGTAGGACTTTCACAAAAAGATGTGTTTGCGTGTCTGTGGTGAAAGGAGCTCTAAGTTGTGTATTCAGTGCTGGAGAGAGACACACTCTACACAGGTTACACAGCGTTTTAGGAGCACCAACATGCTGCAAACTGGAACTGCTACAAGGTGTGTGTAGCATGCAGAAAGAAGGCTTGTCATTTCAAAGAAAGAAGAGAAAACCAAAATCCAGGTAGTGAAACGAGCACACCAGCATGGGAGATGTGCATGTGGACAGTTTCCAGGAGCAGCTCTTTGTGGACACTTGGAAAGAGCGCTGTGAAAAGATTTCATACGAAGCGGATTTGGACAAAGTTGAAAGACCTTCCAAAACCAACCCTAAAGAACTGAGCCAAACAAAGAATGTTGCAATAAGCTCCTCCGGGAAAGGTGCTTCTATGACACAACTCAAGAGCAGGTAGCTACATTCTGCACAGTACAAAATGCATATGAATTCCTGGCTGAAAACTCACTCCAGAAGGAACAAATGCTTGTGTTTCTCTCCGAAAGAACACTCAGCGACTATTCTTTCGCTTGCTCCTTCCAAGTCTTGGTAGAAACGTGTGTTTTCACTGCGGTAATACGTTTTAGGATGCATTGTTTCAATCTCTTGCAAGACTCATGTTGTTTCTTAGACAATGTGGAAACACAAGGAGTATGTTTCCCAGTTCACTTGAAAGCCAGGAAAACGCACACTGCATCACTCTTCCTCAAACACGCTCTTTCACCTGATGCTTTGGGAATGTTCAAGAAAGCAGAAAAGAAGGGCATTTTGCAGTGAAATTCAGACGGGCATGTACAAAAGATCACTTCTATTCTTTGCAGAGTGCAAAAGCGTAATCGACTTCATGTTCTCAAAGAAACCCATATATTTTCCAAGGGACCTGAAGTAAGACTTTCACAAAAAGATGTGTTTGTGTGTCTGCTTTGAAAGGAGCTCTAAGTTGTGTATTCAGTGCTGTAGAATGACACACTCTACATAGAATACTCAGCATTTTGGGGAGACCAACATGCTGCAAACTGAAACTGCTACAAGGTGTGTGTAGCATACAGAAAGAAGGCTTGTCGTTTCAAAGAAAGAAGAGGAAACCAAAATCCAGGTAGGGGAAGGAGCACACCAGTATGGGAGATGTACATGTGGACAGTTTCAAGCACCAGCTCTTTGTGGACACTTGGAAACAGCGCTGTGAAAAAATTTCGTACGAAGCAGGATTTGGACAAAGTTGAAAGACCTTCCAAAACCAACCCTAAAGAACTGAGCCAAACAATGAATGTTGCAATAAGCTCCTCCAGAAAGGTGCTTCTATGACACAACTCCCGAGCAGGTAGCTACTTTCTGCACAGTACAAAATGCATACGAATTCCTGGCTGAAAACTCATTCCAGAAGGACGAAATGCATGTCTTTCTCTCAAAAGGAACACTCAGCCACTAGGCTTTTGCTTGCTCCTTCAAAGTCTTTGTCGAAACGTGTGTTTTCACTGCTGGAATACGTTTTAGGAAGCATTGTTTCAATCTCTTGCAAACCTCATGTTTCTTACACAATGTGGAAAACTAAGGAGTATGTTTCGCAAATCACTTGAAATCTAGGGAAACGCACACTGCATCACTCTTGCTCAAACACGCTCTTTCTCCTAATGTGTTGAGAACATTCAAGAAACCAGAAAACAAGGGCATTTTGCACTGAACCTCAGACGGGCATGTAGAGGAGGTCATTTCGTTTGGTAGTAGAGTGCAAAAGCATCATTGACTTCATGTTCTCGTTGAAACCCTTACATTTCCAAGTGAAAAGAAGTAGGACTTTCACAAAAAGATGTGTTTGCGTGTCTGTGGTGAAAGGAGCTCTAAGTTGTGTATTCAGTGCTGGAGAGAGACACACTCTACACAGGTTACACAGCGTTTTAGGAGCACCAACATGCTGCAAACTGGAACTGCTACAAGGTGTGTGTAGCATGCAGAAAGAAGGCTTGTCATTTCAAAGAAAGAAGAGAAAACCAAAATCCAGGTAGTGAAACGAGCACACCAGCATGGGAGATGTGCATGTGGACAGTTTCCAGGAGCAGCTCTTTGTGGACACTTGGAAAGAGCGCTGTGAAAAGATTTCATACGAAGCGGATTTGGACAAAGTTGAAAGACCTTCCAAAACCAACCCTAAAGAACTGAGCCAAACAAAGAATGTTGCAATAAGCTCCTCCGGGAAAGGTGCTTCTATGACACAACTCAAGAGCAGGTAGCTACATTCTGCACAGTACAAAATGCATATGAATTCCTGGCTGAAAACTCACTCCAGAAGGAACAAATGCTTGTGTTTCTCTCCGAAAGAACACTCAGCGACTATTCTTTCGCTTGCTCCTTCCAAGTCTTGGTAGAAACGTGTGTTTTCACTGCGGTAATACGTTTTAGGATGCATTGTTTCAATCTCTTGCAAGACTCATGTTGTTTCTTAGACAATGTGGAAACACAAGGAGTATGTTTCCCAGTTCACTTGAAAGCCAGGAAAACGCACACTGCATCACTCTTCCTCAAACACGCTCTTTCACCTGATGCTTTGGGAATGTTCAAGAAAGCAGAAAAGAAGGGCATTTTGCAGTGAAATTCAGACGGGCATGTACAAAAGATCACTTCTATTCTTTGCAGAGTGCAAAAGCGTAATCGACTTCATGTTCTCAAAGAAACCCATATATTTTCCAAGGGACCTGAAGTAAGACTTTCACAAAAAGATGTGTTTGTGTGTCTGCTTTGAAAGGAGCTCTAAGTTGTGTATTCAGTGCTGTAGAATGACACACTCTACATAGAATACTCAGCATTTTGGGGAGACCAACATGCTGCAAACTGAAACTGCTACAAGGTGTGTGTAGCATACAGAAAGAAGGCTTGTCGTTTCAAAGAAAGAAGAGGAAACCAAAATCCAGGTAGGGGAAGGAGCACACCAGTATGGGAGATGTACATGTGGACAGTTTCAAGCACCAGCTCTTTGTGGACACTTGGAAACAGCGCTGTGAAAAAATTTCGTACGAAGCAGGATTTGGACAAAGTTGAAAGACCTTCCAAAACCAACCCTAAAGAACTGAGCCAAACAATGAATGTTGCAATAAGCTCCTCCAGAAAGGTGCTTCTATGACACAACTCCCGAGCAGGTAGCTACTTTCTGCACAGTACAAAATGCATACGAATTCCTGGCTGAAAACTCATTCCAGAAGGACGAAATGCATGTCTTTCTCTCAAAAGGAACACTCAGCCACTAGGCTTTTGCTTGCTCCTTCAAAGTCTTTGTCGAAACGTGTGTTTTCACTGCTGGAATACGTTTTAGGAAGCATTGTTTCAATCTCTTGCAAACCTCATGTTTCTTACACAATGTGGAAAACTAAGGAGTATGTTTCGCAAATCACTTGAAATCTAGGGAAACGCACACTGCATCACTCTTGCTCAAACACGCTCTTTCTCCTAATGTGTTGAGAACATTCAAGAAACCAGAAAACAAGGGCATTTTGCACTGAACCTCAGACGGGCATGTAGAGGAGGTCATTTCGTTTGGTAGTAGAGTGCAAAAGCATCATTGACTTCATGTTCTCGTTGAAACCCTTACATTTCCAAGTGAAAAGAAGTAGGACTTTCACAAAAAGATGTGTTTGCGTGTCTGTGGTGAAAGGAGCTCTAAGTTGTGTATTCAGTGCTGGAGAGTGACACACTCTACACAGGTTACACAGCGTTTTAGGAGCACCAACATGCTGCAAACTGGAACTGCTACAAGGTGTGTGTAGCATGCAGAAAGAAGGCTTGTCATTTCAAAGAAAGAAGAGAAAACCAAAATCCAGGTAGTGAAACGAGCACACCAGCATGGGAGATGTGCATGTGGACAGTTTCCAGGAGCAGCTCTTTGTGGACACTTGGAAAGAGCGCTGTGAAAAGATTTCATACGAAGCGGATTTGGACAAAGTTGAAAGACCTTCCAAAACCAACCCTAAAGAACTGAGCCAAACAAAGAATGTTGCAATAAGCTCCTCCGGGAAAGGTGCTTCTATGACACAACTCAAGAGCAGGTAGCTACATTCTGCACAGTACAAAATGCATATGAATTCCTGGCTGAAAACTCACTCCAGAAGGAACAAATGCTTGTGTTTCTCTCCGAAAGAACACTCAGCGACTATTCTTTCGCTTGCTCCTTCCAAGTCTTGGTAGAAACGTGTGTTTTCACTGCGGTAATACGTTTTAGGATGCATTGTTTCAATCTCTTGCAAGACTCATGTTGTTTCTTAGACAATGTGGAAACACAAGGAGTATGTTTCCCAGTTCACTTGAAAGCCAGGAAAACGCACACTGCATCACTCTTCCTCAAACACGCTCTTTCACCTGATGCTTTGGGAATGTTCAAGAAAGCAGAAAAGAAGGGCATTTTGCAGTGAAATTCAGACGGGCATGTACAAAAGATCACTTCTATTCTTTGCAGAGTGCAAAAGCGTAATCGACTTCATGTTCTCAAAGAAACCCATATATTTTCCAAGGGACCTGAAGTAAGACTTTCACAAAAAGATGTGTTTGTGTGTCTGCTTTGAAAGGAGCTCTAAGTTGTGTATTCAGTGCTGTAGAATGACACACTCTACATAGAATACTCAGCATTTTGGGGAGACCAACATGCTGCAAACTGAAACTGCTACAAGGTGTGTGTAGCATACAGAAAGAAGGCTTGTCGTTTCAAAGAAAGAAGAGGAAACCAAAATCCAGGTAGGGGAAGGAGCACACCAGTATGGGAGATGTACATGTGGACAGTTTCAAGCACCAGCTCTTTGTGGACACTTGGAAACAGCGCTGTGAAAAAATTTCGTACGAAGCAGGATTTGGACAAAGTTGAAAGACCTTCCAAAACCAACCCTAAAGAACTGAGCCAAACAATGAATGTTGCAATAAGCTCCTCCAGAAAGGTGCTTCTATGACACAACTCCCGAGCAGGTAGCTACTTTCTGCACAGTACAAAATGCATACGAATTCCTGGCTGAAAACTCATTCCAGAAGGACGAAATGCATGTCTTTCTCTCAAAAGGAACACTCAGCCACTAGGCTTTTGCTTGCTCCTTCAAAGTCTTTGTCGAAACGTGTGTTTTCACTGCTGGAATACGTTTTAGGAAGCATTGTTTCAATCTCTTGCAAACCTCATGTTTCTTACACAATGTGGAAAACTAAGGAGTATGTTTCGCAAATCACTTGAAATCTAGGGAAACGCACACTGCATCACTCTTGCTCAAACACGCTCTTTCTCCTAATGTGTTGAGAACATTCAAGAAACCAGAAAACAAGGGCATTTTGCACTGAACCTCAGACGGGCATGTAGAGGAGGTCATTTCGTTTGGTAGTAGAGTGCAAAAGCATCATTGACTTCATGTTCTCATTGAAACCCTTACATTTCCAAGTGAAAAGAAGTAGGACTTTCACAAAAAGATGTGTTTGCGTGTCTGTGGTGAAAGGAGCTCTAAGTTGTGTATTCAGTGCTGGAGAGAGACACACTCTACACAGGTTACACAGCGTTTTAGGAGCACCAACATGCTGCAAACTGGAACTGCTACAAGGTGTGTGTAGCATGCAGAAAGAAGGCTTGTCATTTCAAAGAAAGAAGAGAAAACCAAAATCCAGGTAGTGAAACGAGCACACCAGCATGGGAGATGTGCATGTGGACAGTTTCCAGGAGCAGCTCTTTGTGGACACTTGGAAAGAGCGCTGTGAAAAGATTTCATACGAAGCGGATTTGGACAAAGTTGAAAGACCTTCCAAAACCAACCCTAAAGAACTGAGCCAAACAAAGAATGTTGCAATAAGCTCCTCCGGGAAAGGTGCTTCTATGACACAACTCAAGAGCAGGTAGCTACATTCTGCACAGTACAAAATGCATATGAATTCCTGGCTGAAAACTCACTCCAGAAGGAACAAATGCTTGTGTTTCTCTCCGAAAGAACACTCAGCGACTATTCTTTCGCTTGCTCCTTCCAAGTCTTGGTAGAAACGTGTGTTTTCACTGCGGTAATACGTTTTAGGATGCATTGTTTCAATCTCTTGCAAGACTCATGTTGTTTCTTAGACAATGTGGAAACACAAGGAGTATGTTTCCCAGTTCACTTGAAAGCCAGGAAAACGCACACTGCATCACTCTTCCTCAAACACGCTCTTTCACCTGATGCTTTGGGAATGTTCAAGAAAGCAGAAAAGAAGGGCATTTTGCAGTGAAATTCAGACGGGCATGTACAAAAGATCACTTCTATTCTTTGCAGAGTGCAAAAGCGTAATCGACTTCATGTTCTCAAAGAAACCCATATATTTTCCAAGGGACCTGAAGTAAGACTTTCACAAAAAGATGTGTTTGTGTGTCTGCTTTGAAAGGAGCTCTAAGTTGTGTATTCAGTGCTGTAGAATGACACACTCTACATAGAATACTCAGCATTTTGGGGAGACCAACATGCTGCAAACTGAAACTGCTACAAGGTGTGTGTAGCATACAGAAAGAAGGCTTGTCGTTTCAAAGAAAGAAGAGGAAACCAAAATCCAGGTAGGGGAAGGAGCACACCAGTATGGGAGATGTACATGTGGACAGTTTCAAGCACCAGCTCTTTGTGGACACTTGGAAACAGCGCTGTGAAAAAATTTCGTACGAAGCAGGATTTGGACAAAGTTGAAAGACCTTCCAAAACCAACCCTAAAGAACTGAGCCAAACAATGAATGTTGCAATAAGCTCCTCCAGAAAGGTGCTTCTATGACACAACTCCCGAGCAGGTAGCTACTTTCTGCACAGTACAAAATGCATACGAATTCCTGGCTGAAAACTCATTCCAGAAGGACGAAATGCATGTCTTTCTCTCAAAAGGAACACTCAGCCACTAGGCTTTTGCTTGCTCCTTCAAAGTCTTTGTCGAAACGTGTGTTTTCACTGCTGGAATACGTTTTAGGAAGCATTGTTTCAATCTCTTGCAAACCTCATGTTTCTTACACAATGTGGAAAACTAAGGAGTATGTTTCGCAAATCACTTGAAATCTAGGGAAACGCACCCTGCATCACTCTTGCTCAAACACGCTCTTTCTCCTAATGTGTTGAGAACATTCAAGAAACCAGAAAACAAGGGCATTTTGCACTGAACCTCAGACGGGCATGTAGAGGAGGTCATTTCGTTTGGTAGTAGAGTGCAAAAGCATCATTGACTTCATGTTCTCGTTGAAACCCTTACATTTCCAAGTGAAAAGAAGTAGGACTTTCACAAAAAGATGTGTTTGCGTGTCTGTGGTGAAAGGAGCTCTAAGTTGTGTATTCAGTGCTGGAGAGAGACACACTCTACACAGGTTACACAGCGTTTTAGGAGCACCAACATGCTGCAAACTGGAACTGCTACAAGGTGTGTGTAGCATGCAGAAAGAAGGCTTGTCATTTCAAAGAAAGAAGAGAAAACCAAAATCCAGGTAGTGAAACGAGCACACCAGCATGGGAGATGTGCATGTGGACAGTTTCCAGGAGCAGCTCTTTGTGGACACTTGGAAAGAGCGCTGTGAAAAGATTTCATACGAAGCGGATTTGGACAAAGTTGAAAGACCTTCCAAAACCAACCCTAAAGAACTGAGCCAAACAAAGAATGTTGCAATAAGCTCCTCCGGGAAAGGTGCTTCTATGACACAACTCAAGAGCAGGTAGCTACATTCTGCACAGTACAAAATGCATATGAATTCCTGGCTGAAAACTCACTCCAGAAGGAACAAATGCTTGTGTTTCTCTCCGAAAGAACACTCAGCGACTATTCTTTCGCTTGCTCCTTCCAAGTCTTGGTAGAAACGTGTGTTTTCACTGCGGTAATACGTTTTAGGATGCATTGTTTCAATCTCTTGCAAGACTCATGTTGTTTCTTAGACAATGTGGAAACACAAGGAGTATGTTTCCCAGTTCACTTGAAAGCCAGGAAAACGCACACTGCATCACTCTTCCTCAAACACGCTCTTTCACCTGATGCTTTGGGAATGTTCAAGAAAGCAGAAAAGAAGGGCATTTTGCAGTGAAATTCAGACGGGCATGTACAAAAGATCACTTCTATTCTTTGCAGAGTGCAAAAGCGTAATCGACTTCATGTTCTCAAAGAAACCCATATATTTTCCAAGGGACCTGAAGTAAGACTTTCACAAAAAGATGTGTTTGTGTGTCTGCTTTGAAAGGAGCTCTAAGTTGTGTATTCAGTGCTGTAGAATGACACACTCTACATAGAATACTCAGCATTTTGGGGAGACCAACATGCTGCAAACTGAAACTGCTACAAGGTGTGTGTAGCATACAGAAAGAAGGCTTGTCGTTTCAAAGAAAGAAGAGGAAACCAAAATCCAGGTAGGGGAAGGAGCACACCAGTATGGGAGATGTACATGTGGACAGTTTCAAGCACCAGCTCTTTGTGGACACTTGGAAACAGCGCTGTGAAAAAATTTCGTACGAAGCAGGATTTGGACAAAGTTGAAAGACCTTCCAAAACCAACCCTAAAGAACTGAGCCAAACAATGAATGTTGCAATAAGCTCCTCCAGAAAGGTGCTTCTATGACACAACTCCCGAGCAGGTAGCTACTTTCTGCACAGTACAAAATGCATACGAATTCCTGGCTGAAAACTCATTCCAGAAGGACGAAATGCATGTCTTTCTCTCAAAAGGAACACTCAGCCACTAGGCTTTTGCTTGCTCCTTCAAAGTCTTTGTCGAAACGTGTGTTTTCACTGCTGGAATACGTTTTAGGAAGCATTGTTTCAATCTCTTGCAAACCTCATGTTTCTTACACAATGTGGAAAACTAAGGAGTATGTTTCGCAAATCACTTGAAATCTAGGGAAACGCACACTGCATCACTCTTGCTCAAACACGCTCTTTCTCCTAATGTGTTGAGAACATTCAAGAAACCAGAAAACAAGGGCATTTTGCACTGAAACTCAGACGGGCATGTAGAGGAGGTCATTTCGTTTGGTAGTAGAGTGCAAAAGCATCATTGACTTCATGTTCTCGTTGAAACCCTTACATTTCCAAGTGAAAAGAAGTAGGACTTTCACAAAAAGATGTGTTTGCGTGTCTGTGGTGAAAGGAGCTCTAAGTTGTGTATTCAGTGCTGGAGAGTGACACACTCTACACAGGTTACACAGCGTTTTAGGAGCACCAACATGCTGCAAACTGGAACTGCTACAAGGTGTGTGTAGCATGCAGAAAGAAGGCTTGTCATTTCAAAGAAAGAAGAGAAAACCAAAATCCAGGTAGTGAAACGAGCACACCAGCATGGGAGATGTGCATGTGGACAGTTTCCAGGAGCAGCTCTTTGTGGACACTTGGAAAGAGCGCTGTGAAAAGATTTCATACGAAGCGGATTTGGACAAAGTTGAAAGACCTTCCAAAACCAACCCTAAAGAACTGAGCCAAACAAAGAATGTTGCAATAAGCTCCTCCAGGAAAGGTGCTTCTATGACACAACTCAAGAGCAGGTAGCTACATTCTGCACAGTACAAAATGCATATGAATTCCTGGCTGAAAACTCACTCCAGAAGGAACAAATGCTTGTGTTTCTCTCCGAAAGAACACTCAGCGACTATTCTTTCGCTTGCTCCTTCCAAGTCTTGGTAGAAACGTGTGTTTTCACTGCGGTAATACGTTTTAGGATGCATTGTTTCAATCTCTTGCAAGACTCATGTTGTTTCTTAGACAATGTGGAAACACAAGGAGTATGTTTCCCAGTTCACTTGAAAGCCAGGAAAACGCACACTGCATCACTCTTCCTCAAACACGCTCTTTCACCTGATGCTTTGGGAATGTTCAAGAAAGCAGAAAAGAAGGGCATTTTGCAGTGAAATTCAGACGGGCATGTACAAAAGATCACTTCTATTCTTTGCAGAGTGCAAAAGCGTAATCGACTTCATGTTCTCAAAGAAACCCATATATTTTCCAAGGGACCTGAAGTAAGACTTTCACAAAAAGATGTGTTTGTGTGTCTGCTTTGAAAGGAGCTCTAAGTTGTGTATTCAGTGCTGTAGAATGACACACTCTACATAGAATACTCAGCATTTTGGGGAGACCAACATGCTGCAAACTGAAACTGCTACAAGGTGTGTGTAGCATACAGAAAGAAGGCTTGTCGTTTCAAAGAAAGAAGAGGAAACCAAAATCCAGGTAGGGGAAGGAGCACACCAGTATGGGAGATGTACATGTGGACAGTTTCAAGCACCAGCTCTTTGTGGACACTTGGAAACAGCGCTGTGAAAAAATTTCGTACGAAGCAGGATTTGGACAAAGTTGAAAGACCTTCCAAAACCAACCCTAAAGAACTGAGCCAAACAATGAATGTTGCAATAAGCTCCTCCAGAAAGGTGCTTCTATGACACAACTCCCGAGCAGGTAGCTACTTTCTGCACAGTACAAAATGCATACGAATTCCTGGCTGAAAACTCATTCCAGAAGGACGAAATGCATGTCTTTCTCTCAAAAGGAACACTCAGCCACTAGGCTTTTGCTTGCTCCTTCAAAGTCTTTGTCGAAACGTGTGTTTTCACTGCTGGAATACGTTTTAGGAAGCATTGTTTCAATCTCTTGCAAACCTCATGTTTCTTACACAATGTGGAAAACTAAGGAGTATGTTTCGCAAATCACTTGAAATCTAGGGAAACGCACACTGCATCACTCTTGCTCAAACACGCTCTTTCTCCTAATGTGTTGAGAACATTCAAGAAACCAGAAAACAAGGGCATTTTGCACTGAAACTCAGACGGGCATGTAGAGGAGGTCATTTCGTTTGGTAGTAGAGTGCAAAAGCATCATTGACTTCATGTTCTCGTTGAAACCCTTACATTTCCAAGTGAAAAGAAGTAGGACTTTCACAAAAAGATGTGTTTGCGTGTCTGTGGTGAAAGGAGCTCTAAGTTGTGTATTCAGTGCTGGAGAGTGACACACTCTACACAGGTTACACAGCGTTTTAGGAGCACCAACATGCTGCAAACTGGAACTGCTACAAGGTGTGTGTAGCATGCAGAAAGAAGGCTTGTCATTTCAAAGAAAGAAGAGAAAACCAAAATCCAGGTAGTGAAACGAGCACACCAGCATGGGAGATGTGCATGTGGACAGTTTCCAGGAGCAGCTCTTTGTGGACACTTGGAAAGAGCGCTGTGAAAAGATTTCATACGAAGCGGATTTGGACAAAGTTGAAAGACCTTCCAAAACCAACCCTAAAGAACTGAGCCAAACAAAGAATGTTGCAATAAGCTCCTCCGGGAAAGGTGCTTCTATGACACAACTCAAGAGCAGGTAGCTACATTCTGCACAGTACAAAATGCATATGAATTCCTGGCTGAAAACTCACTCCAGAAGGAACAAATGCTTGTGTTTCTCTCCGAAAGAACACTCAGCGACTATTCTTTCGCTTGCTCCTTCCAAGTCTTGGTAGAAACGTGTGTTTTCACTGCGGTAATACGTTTTAGGATGCATTGTTTCAATCTCTTGCAAGACTCATGTTGTTTCTTAGACAATGTGGAAACACAAGGAGTATGTTTCCCAGTTCACTTGAAAGCCAGGAAAACGCACACTGCATCACTCTTCCTCAAACACGCTCTTTCACCTGATGCTTTGGGAATGTTCAAGAAAGCAGAAAAGAAGGGCATTTTGCAGTGAAATTCAGACGGGCATGTACAAAAGATCACTTCTATTCTTTGCAGAGTGCAAAAGCGTAATCGACTTCATGTTCTCAAAGAAACCCATATATTTTCCAAGGGACCTGAAGTAAGACTTTCACAAAAAGATGTGTTTGTGTGTCTGCTTTGAAAGGAGCTCTAAGTTGTGTATTCAGTGCTGTAGAATGACACACTCTACATAGAATACTCAGCATTTTGGGGAGACCAACATGCTGCAAACTGAAACTGCTACAAGGTGTGTGTAGCATACAGAAAGAAGGCTTGTCGTTTCAAAGAAAGAAGAGGAAACCAAAATCCAGGTAGGGGAAGGAGCACACCAGTATGGGAGATGTACATGTGGACAGTTTCAAGCACCAGCTCTTTGTGGACACTTGGAAACAGCGCTGTGAAAAAATTTCGTACGAAGCAGGATTTGGACAAAGTTGAAAGACCTTCCAAAACCAACCCTAAAGAACTGAGCCAAACAATGAATGTTGCAATAAGCTCCTCCAGAAAGGTGCTTCTATGACACAACTCCCGAGCAGGTAGCTACTTTCTGCACAGTACAAAATGCATACGAATTCCTGGCTGAAAACTCATTCCAGAAGGACGAAATGCATGTCTTTCTCTCAAAAGGAACACTCAGCCACTAGGCTTTTGCTTGCTCCTTCAAAGTCTTTGTCGAAACGTGTGTTTTCACTGCTGGAATACGTTTTAGGAAGCATTGTTTCAATCTCTTGCAAACCTCATGTTTCTTACACAATGTGGAAAACTAAGGAGTATGTTTCGCAAATCACTTGAAATCTAGGGAAACGCACACTGCATCACTCTTGCTCAAACACGCTCTTTCTCCTAATGTGTTGAGAACATTCAAGAAACCAGAAAACAAGGGCATTTTGCACTGAAACTCAGACGGGCATGTAGAGGAGGTCATTTCGTTTGGTAGTAGAGTGCAAAAGCATCATTGACTTCATGTTCTCGTTGAAACCCTTACATTTCCAAGTGAAAAGAAGTAGGACTTTCACAAAAAGATGTGTTTGCGTGTCTGTGGTGAAAGGAGCTCTAAGTTGTGTATTCAGTGCTGGAGAGTGACACACTCTACACAGGTTACACAGCGTTTTAGGAGCACCAACATGCTGCAAACTGGAACTGCTACAAGGTGTGTGTAGCATGCAGAAAGAAGGCTTGTCATTTCAAAGAAAGAAGAGAAAACCAAAATCCAGGTAGTGAAACGAGCACACCAGCATGGGAGATGTGCATGTGGACAGTTTCCAGGAGCAGCTCTTTGTGGACACTTGGAAAGAGCGCTGTGAAAAGATTTCATACGAAGCGGATTTGGACAAAGTTGAAAGACCTTCCAAAACCAACCCTAAAGAACTGAGCCAAACAAAGAATGTTGCAATAAGCTCCTCCGGGAAAGGTGCTTCTATGACACAACTCAAGAGCAGGTAGCTACATTCTGCACAGTACAAAATGCATATGAATTCCTGGCTGAAAACTCACTCCAGAAGGAACAAATGCTTGTGTTTCTCTCCGAAAGAACACTCAGCGACTATTCTTTCGCTTGCTCCTTCCAAGTCTTGGTAGAAACGTGTGTTTTCACTGCGGTAATACGTTTTAGGATGCATTGTTTCAATCTCTTGCAAGACTCATGTTGTTTCTTAGACAATGTGGAAACACAAGGAGTATGTTTCCCAGTTCACTTGAAAGCCAGGAAAACGCACACTGCATCACTCTTCCTCAAACACGCTCTTTCACCTGATGCTTTGGGAATGTTCAAGAAAGCAGAAAAGAAGGGCATTTTGCAGTGAAATTCAGACGGGCATGTACAAAAGATCACTTCTATTCTTTGCAGAGTGCAAAAGCGTAATCGACTTCATGTTCTCAAAGAAACCCATATATTTTCCAAGGGACCTGAAGTAAGACTTTCACAAAAAGATGTGTTTGTGTTTGCTTTGAAAGGAGCTCTAAGTTGTGTATTCAGTGCTGTAGAATGACACACTCTACATAGAATACTCAGCATTTTGGGGAGACCAACATGCTGCAAACTGAAACTGCTACAAGGTGTGTGTAGCATACAGAAAGAAGGCTTGTCGTTTCAAAGAAAGAAGAGGAAACCAAAATCCAGGTAGGGGAAGGAGCACACCAGTATGGGAGATGTACATGTGGACAGTTTCAAGCACCAGCTCTTTGTGGACACTTGGAAACAGCGCTGTGAAAAAATTTCGTACGAAGCAGGATTTGGACAAAGTTGAAAGACCTTCCAAAACCAACCCTAAAGAACTGAGCCAAACAATGAATGTTGCAATAAGCTCCTCCAGAAAGGTGCTTCTATGACACAACTCCCGAGCAGGTAGCTACTTTCTGCACAGTACAAAATGCATACGAATTCCTGGCTGAAAACTCATTCCAGAAGGACGAAATGCATGTCTTTCTCTCAAAAGGAACACTCAGCCACTAGGCTTTTGCTTGCTCCTTCAAAGTCTTTGTCGAAACGTGTGTTTTCACTGCTGGAATACGTTTTAGGAAGCATTGTTTCAATCTCTTGCAAACCTCATGTTTCTTACACAATGTGGAAAACTAAGGAGTATGTTTCGCAAATCACTTGAAATCTAGGGAAACGCACACTGCATCACTCTTGCTCAAACACGCTCTTTCTCCTAATGTGTTGAGAACATTCAAGAAACCAGAAAACAAGGGCATTTTGCACTGAAACTCAGACGGGCATGTAGAGGAGGTCATTTCGTTTGGTAGTAGAGTGCAAAAGCATCATTGACTTCATGTTCTCGTTGAAACCCTTACATTTCCAAGTGAAAAGAAGTAGGACTTTCACAAAAAGATGTGTTTGCGTGTCTGTGGTGAAAGGAGCTCTAAGTTGTGTATTCAGTGCTGGAGAGTGACACACTCTACACAGGTTACACAGCGTTTTAGGAGCACCAACATGCTGCAAACTGGAACTGCTACAAGGTGTGTGTAGCATGCAGAAAGAAGGCTTGTCATTTCAAAGAAAGAAGAGAAAACCAAAATCCAGGTAGTGAAACGAGCACACCAGCATGGGAGATGTGCATGTGGACAGTTTCCAGGAGCAGCTCTTTGTGGACACTTGGAAAGAGCGCTGTGAAAAGATTTCATACGAAGCGGATTTGGACAAAGTTGAAAGACCTTCCAAAACCAACCCTAAAGAACTGAGCCAAACAAAGAATGTTGCAATAAGCTCCTCCAGGAAAGGTGCTTCTATGACACAACTCAAGAGCAGGTAGCTACATTCTGCACAGTACAAAATGCATATGAATTCCTGGCTGAAAACTCACTCCAGAAGGAACAAATGCTTGTGTTTCTCTCCGAAAGAACACTCAGCGACTATTCTTTCGCTTGCTCCTTCCAAGTCTTGGTAGAAACGTGTGTTTTCACTGCGGTAATACGTTTTAGGATGCATTGTTTCAATCTCTTGCAAGACTCATGTTGTTTCTTAGACAATGTGGAAACACAAGGAGTATGTTTCCCAGTTCACTTGAAAGCCAGGAAAACGCACACTGCATCACTCTTCCTCAAACACGCTCTTTCACCTGATGCTTTGGGAATGTTCAAGAAAGCAGAAAAGAAGGGCATTTTGCAGTGAAATTCAGACGGGCATGTACAAAAGATCACTTCTATTCTTTGCAGAGTGCAAAAGCGTAATCGACTTCATGTTCTCAAAGAAACCCATATATTTTCCAAGGGACCTGAAGTAAGACTTTCACAAAAAGATGTGTTTGTGTGTCTGCTTTGAAAGGAGCTCTAAGTTGTGTATTCAGTGCTGTAGAATGACACACTCTACATAGAATACTCAGCATTTTGGGGAGACCAACATGCTGCAAACTGAAACTGCTACAAGGTGTGTGTAGCATACAGAAAGAAGGCTTGTCGTTTCAAAGAAAGAAGAGGAAACCAAAATCCAGGTAGGGGAAGGAGCACACCAGTATGGGAGATGTACATGTGGACAGTTTCAAGCACCAGCTCTTTGTGGACACTTGGAAACAGCGCTGTGAAAAAATTTCGTACGAAGCAGGATTTGGACAAAGTTGAAAGACCTTCCAAAACCAACCCTAAAGAACTGAGCCAAACAATGAATGTTGCAATAAGCTCCTCCAGAAAGGTGCTTCTATGACACAACTCCCGAGCAGGTAGCTACTTTCTGCACAGTACAAAATGCATACGAATTCCTGGCTGAAAACTCATTCCAGAAGGACGAAATGCATGTCTTTCTCTCAAAAGGAACACTCAGCCACTAGGCTTTTGCTTGCTCCTTCAAAGTCTTTGTCGAAACGTGTGTTTTCACTGCTGGAATACGTTTTAGGAAGCATTGTTTCAATCTCTTGCAAACCTCATGTTTCTTACACAATGTGGAAAACTAAGGAGTATGTTTCGCAAATCACTTGAAATCTAGGGAAACGCACACTGCATCACTCTTGCTCAAACACGCTCTTTCTCCTAATGTGTTGAGAACATTCAAGAAACCAGAAAACAAGGGCATTTTGCACTGAAACTCAGACGGGCATGTAGAGGAGGTCATTTCGTTTGGTAGTAGAGTGCAAAAGCATCATTGACTTCATGTTCTCGTTGAAACCCTTACATTTCCAAGTGAAAAGAAGTAGGACTTTCACAAAAAGATGTGTTTGCGTGTCTGTGGTGAAAGGAGCTCTAAGTTGTGTATTCAGTGCTGGAGAGTGACACACTCTACACAGGTTACACAGCGTTTTAGGAGCACCAACATGCTGCAAACTGGAACTGCTACAAGGTGTGTGTAGCATGCAGAAAGAAGGCTTGTCATTTCAAAGAAAGAAGAGAAAACCAAAATCCAGGTAGTGAAACGAGCACACCAGCATGGGAGATGTGCATGTGGACAGTTTCCAGGAGCAGCTCTTTGTGGACACTTGGAAAGAGCGCTGTGAAAAGATTTCATACGAAGCGGATTTGGACAAAGTTGAAAGACCTTCCAAAACCAACCCTAAAGAACTTAGCCAAACAAAGAATGTTGCAATAAGCTCCTCCAGGAAAGGTGCTTCTATGACACAACTCAAGAGCAGGTAGCTACATTCTGCACAGGACAAAATGCATATGAATTTCTGGGTGAAAACTCACTCCAGAAGGAACAAATGCTTGTGTTTCTCTCCGAAAGAACACTCAGCGACTATTCTTTCGCTTGCTCCTTCCAAGTCTTGGTAGAAACGTGTGTTTTCACTGCGGTAATACGTTTTAGGATGCATTGTTTCAATCTCTTGCAAGACTCATGTTGTTTCTTAGACAATGTGGAAACACAAGGAGTATGTTTCCCAGTTCACTTGAAATCCAGGAAAACGCACACTGCATCACTCTTCCTCAAACACGCTCTTTCACCTGATGCTTTGGGAATGTTCAAGAAAGCAGAAAAGAAGGGCATTTTGCAGTGAAATTCAGACGGGCATGTACAAAAATCACTTCTATTCTTTGCAGAGTGCAAAAGCGTAAACGACTTCATGTTCTCAAAGAAACCCATATATTTTCCAAGGGACCTGAAGTAAGACTTTCACAAAAAGATGTGTTTGTGTGTCTGCTTTGAAAGGAGCTCTAAGTTGTGTATTCAGTGCTGTAGAATGACACACTCTACATAGAATACTCAGCATTTTGGGGAGACCAACATGCTGCAAACTGAAACTGCTACAAGGTGTGTGTAGCATACAGAAAGAAGGCTTGTCGTTTCAAAGAAAGAAGAGGAGACCAAAATCCAGGGAGGGGAACGAGCACACCAGTATGGGAGATGTACATGTGGACAGTTTCAAGCACCAGCTCTTTGTGGACACTTGGAAACAGCGCTGTGAAAAAATTTCGTACGAAGCAGGATTTGGACAAAGTTGAAAGACCTTCCAAAACCAACCCTAAAGAACTGAGCCAAACAATGAATGTTGCAATAAGCTCCTCCAGAAAGGTGCTTCTATGACACAACTCCCGAGCAGGTAGCTACTTTCTGCACAGTACAAAATGCATACGAATTCCTGGCTGAAAACTCATTCCAGAAGGACGAAATGCATGTCTTTCTCTCAAAAGGAACACTCAGCCACTAGGCTTTTGCTTGCTCCTTCAAAGTCTTTGTCGAAACGTGTGTTTTCACTGCTGGAATACGTTTTAGGAAGCATTGTTTCAATCTCTTGCAAACCTCATGTTTCTTACACAATGTGGAAAACTAAGGAGTATGTTTCGCAAATCACTTGAAATCTAGGGAAACGCACACTGCATCACTCTTGCTCAAACACGCTCTTTCTCCTAATGTGTTGAGAACATTCAAGAAACCAGAAAACAAGGGCATTTTGCACTGAAACTCAGACGGGCATGTAGAGGAGGTCATTTCGTTTGGTAGTAGAGTGCAAAAGCATCATTGACTTCATGTTCTCGTTGAAACCCTTACATTTCCAAGTGAAAAGAAGTAGGACTTTCACAAAAAGATGTGTTTGCGTGTCTGTGGTGAAAGGAGCTCTAAGTTGTGTATTCAGTGCTGGAGAGTGACACACTCTACACAGGTTACACAGCGTTTTAGGAGCACCAACATGCTGCAAACTGGAACTGCTACAAGGTGTGTGTAGCATGCAGAAAGAAGGCTTGTCATTTCAAAGAAAGAAGAGAAAACCAAAATCCAGGTAGTGAAACGAGCACACCAGCATGGGAGATGTGCATGTGGACAGTTTCCAGGAGCAGCTCTTTGTGGACACTTGGAAAGAGCGCTGTGAAAAGATTTCATACGAAGCGGATTTGGACAAAGTTGAAAGACCTTCCAAAACCAACCCTAAAGAACTGAGCCAAACAAAGAATGTTGCAATAAGCTCCTCCAGGAAAGGTGCTTCTATGACACAACTCAAGAGCAGGTAGCTACATTCTGCACAGTACAAAATGCATATGAATTCCTGGCTGAAAACTCACTCCAGAAGGAACAAATGCTTGTGTTTCTCTCCGAAAGAACACTCAGCGACTATTCTTTCGCTTGCTCCTTCCAAGTCTTGGTAGAAACGTGTGTTTTCACTGCGGTAATACGTTTTAGGATGCATTGTTTCAATCTCTTGCAAGACTCATGTTGTTTCTTAGACAATGTGGAAACACAAGGAGTATGTTTCCCAGTTCACTTGAAAGCCAGGAAAACGCACACTGCATCACTCTTCCTCAAACACGCTCTTTCACCTGATGCTTTGGGAATGTTCAAGAAAGCAGAAAAGAAGGGCATTTTGCAGTGAAATTCAGACGGGCATGTACAAAAGATCACTTCTATTCTTTGCAGAGTGCAAAAGCGTAATCGACTTCATGTTCTCAAAGAAACCCATATATTTTCCAAGGGACCTGAAGTAAGACTTTCACAAAAAGATGTGTTTGTGTGTCTGCTTTGAAAGGAGCTCTAAGTTGTGTATTCAGTGCTGTAGAATGACACACTCTACATAGAATACTCAGCATTTTGGGGAGACCAACATGCTGCAAACTGAAACTGCTACAAGGTGTGTGTAGCATACAGAAAGAAGGCTTGTCGTTTCAAAGAAAGAAGAGGAAACCAAAATCCAGGTAGGGGAAGGAGCACACCAGTATGGGAGATGTACATGTGGACAGTTTCAAGCACCAGCTCTTTGTGGACACTTGGAAACAGCGCTGTGAAAAAATTTCGTACGAAGCAGGATTTGGACAAAGTTGAAAGACCTTCCAAAACCAACCCTAAAGAACTGAGCCAAACAATGAATGTTGCAATAAGCTCCTCCAGAAAGGTGCTTCTATGACACAACTCCCGAGCAGGTAGCTACTTTCTGCACAGTACAAAATGCATACGAATTCCTGGCTGAAAACTCATTCCAGAAGGACGAAATGCATGTCTTTCTCTCAAAAGGAACACTCAGCCACTAGGCTTTTGCTTGCTCCTTCAAAGTCTTTGTCGAAACGTGTGTTTTCACTGCTGGAATACGTTTTAGGAAGCATTGTTTCAATCTCTTGCAAACCTCATGTTTCTTACACAATGTGGAAAACTAAGGAGTATGTTTCGCAAATCACTTGAAATCTAGGGAAACGCACACTGCATCACTCTTGCTCAAACACGCTCTTTCTCCTAATGTGTTGAGAACATTCAAGAAACCAGAAAACAAGGGCATTTTGCACTGAAACTCAGACGGGCATGTAGAGGAGGTCATTTCGTTTGGTAGTAGAGTGCAAAAGCATCATTGACTTCATGTTCTCGTTGAAACCCTTACATTTCCAAGTGAAAAGAAGTAGGACTTTCACAAAAAGATGTGTTTGCGTGTCTGTGGTGAAAGGAGCTCTAAGTTGTGTATTCAGTGCTGGAGAGTGACACACTCTACACAGGTTACACAGCGTTTTAGGAGCACCAACATGCTGCAAACTGGAACTGCTACAAGGTGTGTGTAGCATGCAGAAAGAAGGCTTGTCATTTCAAAGAAAGAAGAGAAAACCAAAATCCAGGTAGTGAAACGAGCACACCAGCATGGGAGATGTGCATGTGGACAGTTTCCAGGAGCAGCTCTTTGTGGACACTTGGAAAGAGCGCTGTGAAAAGATTTCATACGAAGCGGATTTGGACAAAGTTGAAAGACCTTCCAAAACCAACCCTAAAGAACTGAGCCAAACAAAGAATGTTGCAATAAGCTCCTCCAGGAAAGGTGCTTCTATGACACAACTCAAGAGCAGGTAGCTACATTCTGCACAGTACAAAATGCATATGAATTCCTGGCTGAAAACTCACTCCAGAAGGAACAAATGCTTGTGTTTCTCTCCGAAAGAACACTCAGCGACTATTCTTTCGCTTGCTCCTTCCAAGTCTTGGTAGAAACGTGTGTTTTCACTGCGGTAATACGTTTTAGGATGCATTGTTTCAATCTCTTGCAAGACTCATGTTGTTTCTTAGACAATGTGGAAACACAAGGAGTATGTTTCCCAGTTCACTTGAAAGCCAGGAAAACGCACACTGCATCACTCTTCCTCAAACACGCTCTTTCACCTGATGCTTTGGGAATGTTCAAGAAAGCAGAAAAGAAGGGCATTTTGCAGTGAAATTCAGACGGGCATGTACAAAAGATCACTTCTATTCTTTGCAGAGTGCAAAAGCGTAATCGACTTCATGTTCTCAAAGAAACCCATATATTTTCCAAGGGACCTGAAGTAAGACTTTCACAAAAAGATGTGTTTGTGTGTCTGCTTTGAAAGGAGCTCTAAGTTGTGTATTCAGTGCTGTAGAATGACACACTCTACATAGAATACTCAGCATTTTGGGGAGACCAACATGCTGCAAACTGAAACTGCTACAAGGTGTGTGTAGCATACAGAAAGAAGGCTTGTCGTTTCAAAGAAAGAAGAGGAAACCAAAATCCAGGTAGGGGAAGGAGCACACCAGTATGGGAGATGTACATGTGGACAGTTTCAAGCACCAGCTCTTTGTGGACACTTGGAAACAGCGCTGTGAAAAAATTTCGTACGAAGCAGGATTTGGACAAAGTTGAAAGACCTTCCAAAACCAACCCTAAAGAACTGAGCCAAACAATGAATGTTGCAATAAGCTCCTCCAGAAAGGTGCTTCTATGACACAACTCCCGAGCAGGTAGCTACTTTCTGCACAGTACAAAATGCATACGAATTCCTGGCTGAAAACTCATTCCAGAAGGACGAAATGCATGTCTTTCTCTCAAAAGGAACACTCAGCCACTAGGCTTTTGCTTGCTCCTTCAAAGTCTTTGTCGAAACGTGTGTTTTCACTGCTGGAATACGTTTTAGGAAGCATTGTTTCAATCTCTTGCAAACCTCATGTTTCTTACACAATGTGGAAAACTAAGGAGTATGTTTCGCAAATCACTTGAAATCTAGGGAAACGCACACTGCATCACTCTTGCTCAAACACGCTCTTTCTCCTAATGTGTTGAGAACATTCAAGAAACCAGAAAACAAGGGCATTTTGCACTGAAACTCAGACGGGCATGTAGAGGAGGTCATTTCGTTTGGTAGTAGAGTGCAAAAGCATCATTGACTTCATGTTCTCGTTGAAACCCTTACATTTCCAAGTGAAAAGAAGTAGGACTTTCACAAAAAGATGTGTTTGCGTGTCTGTGGTGAAAGGAGCTCTAAGTTGTGTATTCAGTGCTGGAGAGTGACACACTCTACACAGGTTACACAGCGTTTTAGGAGCACCAACATGCTGCAAACTGGAACTGCTACAAGGTGTGTGTAGCATGCAGAAAGAAGGCTTGTCATTTCAAAGAAAGAAGAGAAAACCAAAATCCAGGTAGTGAAACGAGCACACCAGCATGGGAGATGTGCATGTGGACAGTTTCCAGGAGCAGCTCTTTGTGGACACTTGGAAAGAGCGCTGTGAAAAGATTTCATACGAAGCGGATTTGGACAAAGTTGAAAGACCTTCCAAAACCAACCCTAAAGAACTTAGCCAAACAAAGAATGTTGCAATAAGCTCCTCCAGGAAAGGTGCTTCTATGACACAACTCAAGAGCAGGTAGCTACATTCTGCACAGGACAAAATGCATATGAATTTCTGGGTGAAAACTCACTCCAGAAGGAACAAATGCTTGTGTTTCTCTCCGAAAGAACACTCAGCGACTATTCTTTCGCTTGCTCCTTCCAAGTCTTGGTAGAAACGTGTGTTTTCACTGCGGTAATACGTTTTAGGATGCATTGTTTCAATCTCTTGCAAGACTCATGTTGTTTCTTAGACAATGTGGAAACACAAGGAGTATGTTTCCCAGTTCACTTGAAAGCCAGGAAAACGCACACTGCATCACTCTTCCTCAAACACGCTCTTTCACCTGATGCTTTGGGAATGTTCAAGAAAGCAGAAAAGAAGGGCATTTTGCAGTGAAATTCAGACGGGCATGTACAAAAATCACTTCTATTCTTTGCAGAGTGCAAAAGCGTAAACGACTTCATGTTCTCAAAGAAACCCATATATTTTCCAAGGGACCTGCAGTAAGACTTTCACAAAAAGATGTGTTTGTGTGTCTGCTTTGAAAGGAGCTCTAAGTTGTGTATTCAGTGCTGTAGAATGACACACTCTACATAGAATACTCAGCATTTTGGGGAGACCAACATGCTGCAAACTGAAACTGCTACAAGGTGTGTGTAGCATACAGAAAGAAGGCTTGTCGTTTCAAAGAAAGAAGAGGAGACCAAAATCCAGGGAGGGGAACGAGCACACCAGTATGGGAGATGTACATGTGGACAGTTTCAAGCACCAGCTCTTTGTGGACACTTGGAAACAGCGCTGTGAAAAAATTTCGTACGAAGCAGGATTTGGACAAAGTTGAAAGACCTTCCAAAACCAACCCTAAAGAACTGAGCCAAACAATGAATGTTGCAATAAGCTCCTCCAGAAAGGTGCTTCTATGACACAACTCCCGAGCAGGTAGCTACTTTCTGCACAGTACAAAATGCATACGAATTCCTGGCTGAAAACTCATTCCAGAAGGACGAAATGCATGTCTTTCTCTCAAAAGGAACACTCAGCCACTAGGCTTTTGCTTGCTCCTTCAAAGTCTTTGTCGAAACGTGTGTTTTCACTGCTGGAATACGTTTTAGGAAGCATTGTTTCAATCTCTTGCAAACCTCATGTTTCTTACACAATGTGGAAAACTAAGGAGTATGTTTCGCAAATCACTTGAAATCTAGGGAAACGCACACTGCATCACTCTTGCTCAAACACGCTCTTTCTCCTAATGTGTTGAGAACATTCAAGAAACCAGAAAACAAGGGCATTTTGCACTGAACCTCAGACGGGCATGTAGAGGAGGTCATTTCGTTTGGTAGTAGAGTGCAAAAGCATCATTGACTTCATGTTCTCGTTGAAACCCTTACATTTCCAAGTGAAAAGAAGTAGGACTTTCACAAAAAGATGTGTTTGCGTGTCTGTGGTGAAAGGAGCTCTAAGTTGTGTATTCAGTGCTGGAGAGAGACACACTCTACACAGGTTACACAGCGTTTTAGGAGCACCAACATGCTGCAAACTGGAACTGCTACAAGGTGTGTGTAGCATGCAGAAAGAAGGCTTGTCATTTCAAAGAAAGAAGAGAAAACCAAAATCCAGGTAGTGAAACGAGCACACCAGCATGGGAGATGTGCATGTGGACAGTTTCCAGGAGCAGCTCTTTGTGGACACTTGGAAAGAGCGCTGTGAAAAGATTTCATACGAAGCGGATTTGGACAAAGTTGAAAGACCTTCCAAAACCAACCCTAAAGAACTGAGCCAAACAAAGAATGTTGCAATAAGCTCCTCCGGGAAAGGTGCTTCTATGACACAACTCAAGAGCAGGTAGCTACATTCTGCACAGTACAAAATGCATATGAATTCCTGGCTGAAAACTCACTCCAGAAGGAACAAATGCTTGTGTTTCTCTCCGAAAGAACACTCAGCGACTATTCTTTCGCTTGCTCCTTCCAAGTCTTGGTAGAAACGTGTGTTTTCACTGCGGTAATACGTTTTAGGATGCATTGTTTCAATCTCTTGCAAGACTCATGTTGTTTCTTAGACAATGTGGAAACACAAGGAGTATGTTTCCCAGTTCACTTGAAAGCCAGGAAAACGCACACTGCATCACTCTTCCTCAAACACGCTCTTTCACCTGATGCTTTGGGAATGTTCAAGAAAGCAGAAAAGAAGGGCATTTTGCAGTGAAATTCAGACGGGCATGTACAAAAGATCACTTCTATTCTTTGCAGAGTGCAAAAGCGTAATCGACTTCATGTTCTCAAGGAAACCCATATATTTTCCAAGGGACCTGAAGTAAGACTTTCACAAAAAGATGTGTTTGTGTGTCTGCTTTGAAAGGAGCTCTAAGTTGTGTATTCAGTGCTGTAGAATGACACACTCTACATAGAATACTCAGCATTTTGGGGAGACCAACATGCTGCAAACTGAAACTGCTACAAGGTGTGTGTAGCATACAGAAAGAAGGCTTGTCGTTTCAAAGAAAGAAGAGGAAACCAAAATCCAGGTAGGGGAAGGAGCACACCAGTATGGGAGATGTACATGTGGACAGTTTCAAGCACCAGCTCTTTGTGGACACTTGGAAACAGCGCTGTGAAAAAATTTCGTACGAAGCAGGATTTGGACAAAGTTGAAAGACCTTCCAAAACCAACCCTAAAGAACTGAGCCAAACAATGAATGTTGCAATAAGCTCCTCCAGAAAGGTGCTTCTATGACACAACTCCCGAGCAGGTAGCTACTTTCTGCACAGTACAAAATGCATACGAATTCCTGGCTGAAAACTCATTCCAGAAGGACGAAATGCATGTCTTTCTCTCAAAAGGAACACTCAGCCACTAGGCTTTTGCTTGCTCCTTCAAGGTCTTTGTCGAAACGTGTGTTTTCACTGCTGGAATACGTTTTAGGAAGCATTGTTTCAATCTCTTGCAAACCTCATGTTTCTTACACAATGTGGAAAACTAAGGAGTATGTTTCGCAAATCACTTGAAATCTAGGGAAACGCACACTGCATCACTCTTGCTCAAACACGCTCTTTCTCCTAATGTGTTGAGAACATTCAAGAAACCAGAAAACAAGGGCATTTTGCACTGAAACTCAGACGGGCATGTAGAGGAGGTCATTTCGTTTGGTAGTAGAGTGCAAAAGCATCATTGACTTCATGTTCTCGTTGAAACCCTTACATTTCCAAGTGAAAAGAAGTAGGACTTTCACAAAAAGATGTGTTTGCGTGTCTGTGGTGAAAGGAGCTCTAAGTTGTGTATTCAGTGCTGGAGAGTGACACACTCTACACAGGTTACACAGCGTTTTAGGAGCACCAACATGCTGCAAACTGGAACTGCTACAAGGTGTGTGTAGCATGCAGAAAGAAGGCTTGTCATTTCAAAGAAAGAAGAGAAAACCAAAATCCAGGTAGTGAAACGAGCACACCAGCATGGGAGATGTGCATGTGGACAGTTTCCAGGAGCAGCTCTTTGTGGACACTTGGAAAGAGCGCTGTGAAAAGATTTCATACGAAGCGGATTTGGACAAAGTTGAAAGACCTTCCAAAACCAACCCTAAAGAACTTAGCCAAACAAAGAATGTTGCAATAAGCTCCTCCAGGAAAGGTGCTTCCATGACACAACTCAAGAGCAGGTAGCTACATTCTGCACAGTACAAAATGCATATGAATTCCTGGCTGAAAACTCACTCCAGAAGGAACAAATGCTTGTGTTTCTCTCCGAAAGAACACTCAGCGACTATTCTTTCGCTTGCTCCTTCCAAGTCTTGGTAGAAACGTGTGTTTTCACTGCGGTAATACGTTTTAGGATGCATTGTTTCAATCTCTTGCAAGACTCATGTTGTTTCTTAGACAATGTGGAAACACAAGGAGTATGTTTCCCAGTTCACTTGAAAGCCAGGAAAACGCACACTGCATCACTCTTCCTCAAACACGCTCTTTCACCTGATGCTTTGGGAATGTTCAAGAAAGCAGAAAAGAAGGGCATTTTGCAGTGAAATTCAGACGGGCATGTACAAAAGATCACTTCTATTCTTTGCAGAGTGCAAAAGCGTAATCGACTTCATGTTCTCAAGGAAACCCATATATTTTCCAAGGGACCTGAAGTAAGACTTTCACAAAAAGATGTGTTTGTGTGTCTGCTTTGAAAGGAGCTCTAAGTTGTGTATTCAGTGCTGTAGAATGACACACTCTACATAGAATACTCAGCATTTTGGGGAGACCAACATGCTGCAAACTGAAACTGCTACAAGGTGTGTGTAGCATACAGAAAGAAGGCTTGTCGTTTCAAAGAAAGAAGAGGAAACCAAAATCCAGGTAGGGGAAGGAGCACACCAGTATGGGAGATGTACATGTGGACAGTTTCAAGCACCAGCTCTTTGTGGACACTTGGAAACAGCGCTGTGAAAAAATTTCGTACGAAGCAGGATTTGGACAAAGTTGAAAGACCTTCCAAAACCAACCCTAAAGAACTGAGCCAAACAATGAATGTTGCAATAAGCTCCTCCAGAAAGGTGCTTCTATGACACAACTCCCGAGCAGGTAGCTACTTTCTGCACAGTACAAAATGCATACGAATTCCTGGCTGAAAACTCATTCCAGAAGGACGAAATGCATGTCTTTCTCTCAAAAGGAACACTCAGCCACTAGGCTTTTGCTTGCTCCTTCAAGGTCTTTGTCGAAACGTGTGTTTTCACTGCTGGAATACGTTTTAGGAAGCATTGTTTCAATCTCTTGCAAACCTCATGTTTCTTACACAATGTGGAAAACTAAGGAGTATGTTTCGCAAATCACTTGAAATCTAGGGAAACGCACACTGCATCACTCTTGCTCAAACACGCTCTTTCTCCTAATGTGTTGAGAACATTCAAGAAACCAGAAAACAAGGGCATTTTGCACTGAAACTCAGACGGGCATGTAGAAGAGGTCATTTCGTTTGGTAGTAGAGTGCAAAAGCATCATTGACTTCATGTTCTCGTTGAAACCCTTACATTTCCAAGTGAAAAGAAGTAGGACTTTCACAAAAAGATGTGTTTGCGTGTCTGTGGTGAAAGGAGCTCTAAGTTGTGTATTCAGTGCTGGAGAGTGACACACTCTACACAGGTTACACAGCGTTTTAGGAGCACCAACATGCTGCAAACTGGAACTGCTACAAGGTGTGTGTAGCATGCAGAAAGAAGGCTTGTCATTTCAAAGAAAGAAGAGAAAACCAAAATCCAGGTAGTGAAACGAGCACACCAGCATGGGAGATGTGCATGTGGACAGTTTCCAGGAGCAGCTCTTTGTGGACACTTGGAAAGAGCGCTGTGAAAAGATTTCATACGAAGCGGATTTGGACAAAGTTGAAAGACCTTCCAAAACCAACCCTAAAGAACTTAGCCAAACAAAGAATGTTGCAATAAGCTCCTCCAGGAAAGGTGCTTCCATGACACAACTCAAGAGCAGGTAGCTACATTCTGCACAGTACAAAATGCATATGAATTCCTGGCTGAAAACTCACTCCAGAAGGAACAAATGCTTGTGTTTCTCTCCGAAAGAACACTCAGCGACTATTCTTTCGCTTGCTCCTTCCAAGTCTTGGTAGAAACGTGTGTTTTCACTGCGGTAATACGTTTTAGGATGCATTGTTTCAATCTCTTGCAAGACTCATGTTGTTTCTTAGACAATGTGGAAACACAAGGAGTATGTTTCCCAGTTCACTTGAAAGCCAGGAAAACGCACACTGCATCACTCTTCCTCAAACACGCTCTTTCACCTGATGCTTTGGGAATGTTCAAGAAAGCAGAAAAGAAGGGCATTTTGCAGTGAAATTCAGACGGGCATGTACAAAAGATCACTTCTATTCTTTGCAGAGTGCAAAAGCGTAATCGACTTCATGTTCTCAAGGAAACCCATATATTTTCCAAGGGACCTGAAGTAAGACTTTCACAAAAAGATGTGTTTGTGTGTCTGCTTTGAAAGGAGCTCTAAGTTGTGTATTCAGTGCTGTAGAATGACACACTCTACATAGAATACTCAGCATTTTGGGGAGACCAACATGCTGCAAACTGAAACTGCTACAAGGTGTGTGTAGCATACAGAAAGAAGGCTTGTCGTTTCAAAGAAAGAAGAGGAAACCAAAATCCAGGTAGGGGAAGGAGCACACCAGTATGGGAGATGTACATGTGGACAGTTTCAAGCACCAGCTCTTTGTGGACACTTGGAAACAGCGCTGTGAAAAAATTTCGTACGAAGCAGGATTTGGACAAAGTTGAAAGACCTTCCAAAACCAACCCTAAAGAACTGAGCCAAACAATGAATGTTGCAATAAGCTCCTCCAGAAAGGTGCTTCTATGACACAACTCCCGAGCAGGTAGCTACTTTCTGCACAGTACAAAATGCATACGAATTCCTGGCTGAAAACTCATTCCAGAAGGACGAAATGCATGTCTTTCTCTCAAAAGGAACACTCAGCCACTAGGCTTTTGCTTGCTCCTTCAAGGTCTTTGTCGAAACGTGTGTTTTCACTGCTGGAATACGTTTTAGGAAGCATTGTTTCAATCTCTTGCAAACCTCATGTTTCTTACACAATGTGGAAAACTAAGGAGTATGTTTCGCAAATCACTTGAAATCTAGGGAAACGCACACTGCATCACTCTTGCTCAAACACGCTCTTTCTCCTAATGTGTTGAGAACATTCAAGAAACCAGAAAACAAGGGCATTTTGCACTGAAACTCAGACGGGCATGTAGAGGAGGTCTATTCTTTTGGTAGTAGAGTGCAAAAGCATCATTGACTTCATGTTCTCGTTGAAACCCTTACATTTCCAAGTGAAAAGAAGTAGGACTTTCACAAAAAGATGTGTTTGCGTGTCTGTGGTGAAAGGAGCTCTAAGTTGTGTATTCAGTGCTGGAGAGTGACACACTCTACACAGGTTACACAGCGTTTTAGGAGCACCAACATGCTGCAAACTGGAACTGCTACAAGGTGTGTGTAGCATGCAGAAAGAAGGCTTGTCATTTCAAAGAAAGAAGAGAAAACCAAAATCCAGGTAGTGAAACGAGCACACCAGCATGGGAGATGTGCATGTGGACAGTTTCCAGGAGCAGCTCTTTGTGGACACTTGGAAAGAGCGCTGTGAAAAGATTTCATACGAAGCGGATTTGGACAAAGTTGAAAGACCTTCCAAAACCAACCCTAAAGAACTTAGCCAAACAAAGAATGTTGCAATAAGCTCCTCCAGGAAAGGTGCTTCCATGACACAACTCAAGAGCAGGTAGCTACATTCTGCACAGTACAAAATGCATATGAATTCCTGGCTGAAAACTCACTCCAGAAGGAACAAATGCTTGTGTTTCTCTCCGAAAGAACACTCAGCGACTATTCTTTCGCTTGCTCCTTCCAAGTCTTGGTAGAAACGTGTGTTTTCACTGCGGTAATACGTTTTAGGATGCATTGTTTCAATCTCTTGCAAGACTCATGTTGTTTCTTAGACAATGTGGAAACACAAGGAGTATGTTTCCCAGTTCACTTGAAAGCCAGGAAAACGCACACTGCATCACTCTTCCTCAAACACGCTCTTTCACCTGATGCTTTGGGAATGTTCAAGAAAGCAGAAAAGAAGGGCATTTTGCAGTGAAATTCAGACGGGCATGTACAAAAGATCACTTCTATTCTTTGCAGAGTGCAAAAGCGTAATCGACTTCATGTTCTCAAGGAAACCCATATATTTTCCAAGGGACCTGAAGTAAGACTTTCACAAAAAGATGTGTTTGTGTGTCTGCTTTGAAAGGAGCTCTAAGTTGTGTATTCAGTGCTGTAGAATGACACACTCTACATAGAATACTCAGCATTTTGGGGAGACCAACATGCTGCAAACTGAAACTGCTACAAGGTGTGTGTAGCATACAGAAAGAAGGCTTGTCGTTTCAAAGAAAGAAGAGGAAACCAAAATCCAGGTAGGGGAAGGAGCACACCAGTATGGGAGATGTACATGTGGACAGTTTCAAGCACCAGCTCTTTGTGGACACTTGGAAACAGCGCTGTGAAAAAATTTCGTACGAAGCAGGATTTGGACAAAGTTGAAAGACCTTCCAAAACCAACCCTAAAGAACTGAGCCAAACAATGAATGTTGCAATAAGCTCCTCCAGAAAGGTGCTTCTATGACACAACTCCCGAGCAGGTAGCTACTTTCTGCACAGTACAAAATGCATACGAATTCCTGGCTGAAAACTCATTCCAGAAGGACGAAATGCATGTCTTTCTCTCAAAAGGAACACTCAGCCACTAGGCTTTTGCTTGCTCCTTCAAGGTCTTTGTCGAAACGTGTGTTTTCACTGCTGGAATACGTTTTAGGAAGCATTGTTTCAATCTCTTGCAAACCTCATGTTTCTTACACAATGTGGAAAACTAAGGAGTATGTTTCGCAAATCACTTGAAATCTAGGGAAACGCACACTGCATCACTCTTGCTCAAACACGCTCTTTCTCCTAATGTGTTGAGAACATTCAAGAAACCAGAAAACAAGGGCATTTTGCACTGAAACTCAGACGGGCATGTAGAAGAGGTCATTTCGTTTGGTAGTAGAGTGCAAAAGCATCATTGACTTCATGTTCTCGTTGAAACCCTTACATTTCCAAGTGAAAAGAAGTAGGACTTTCACAAAAAGATGTGTTTGCGTGTCTGTGGTGAAAGGAGCTCTAAGTTGTGTATTCAGTGCTGGAGAGTGACACACTCTACACAGGTTACACAGCGTTTTAGGAGCACCAACATGCTGCAAACTGGAACTGCTACAAGGTGTGTGTAGCATGCAGAAAGAAGGCTTGTCATTTCAAAGAAAGAAGAGAAAACCAAAATCCAGGTAGTGAAACGAGCACACCAGCATGGGAGATGTGCATGTGGACAGTTTCCAGGAGCAGCTCTTTGTGGACACTTGGAAAGAGCGCTGTGAAAAGATTTCATACGAAGCGGATTTGGACAAAGTTGAAAGACCTTCCAAAACCAACCCTAAAGAACTTAGCCAAACAAAGAATGTTGCAATAAGCTCCTCCAGGAAAGGTGCTTCCATGACACAACTCAAGAGCAGGTAGCTACATTCTGCACAGTACAAAATGCATATGAATTCCTGGCTGAAAACTCACTCCAGAAGGAACAAATGCTTGTGTTTCTCTCCGAAAGAACACTCAGCGACTATTCTTTCGCTTGCTCCTTCCAAGTCTTGGTAGAAACGTGTGTTTTCACTGCGGTAATACGTTTTAGGATGCATTGTTTCAATCTCTTGCAAGACTCATGTTGTTTCTTAGACAATGTGGAAACACAAGGAGTATGTTTCCCAGTTCACTTGAAAGCCAGGAAAACGCACACTGCATCACTCTTCCTCAAACACGCTCTTTCACCTGATGCTTTGGGAATGTTCAAGAAAGCAGAAAAGAAGGGCATTTTGCAGTGAAATTCAGACGGGCATGTACAAAAGATCACTTCTATTCTTTGCAGAGTGCAAAAGCGTAATCGACTTCATGTTCTCAAGGAAACCCATATATTTTCCAAGGGACCTGAAGTAAGACTTTCACAAAAAGATGTGTTTGTGTGTCTGCTTTGAAAGGAGCTCTAAGTTGTGTATTCAGTGCTGTAGAATGACACACTCTACATAGAATACTCAGCATTTTGGGGAGACCAACATGCTGCAAACTGAAACTGCTACAAGGTGTGTGTAGCATACAGAAAGAAGGCTTGTCGTTTCAAAGAAAGAAGAGGAGACCAAAATCCAGGGAGGGGAACGAGCACACCAGTATGGGAGATGTACATGTGGACAGTTTCAAGCACCAGCTCTTTGTGGACACTTGGAAACAGCGCTGTGAAAAAATTTCGTACGAAGCAGGATTTGGACAAAGTTGAAAGACCTTCCAAAACCAACCCTAAAGAACTGAGCCAAACAATGAATGTTGCAATAAGCTCCTCCAGAAAGGTGCTTCTATGACACAACTCCCGAGCAGGTAGCTACTTTCTGCACAGTACAAAATGCATACGAATTCCTGGCTGAAAACTCATTCCAGAAGGACGAAATGCATGTCTTTCTCTCAAAAGGAACACTCAGCCACTAGGCTTTTGCTTGCTCCTTCAAAGTCTTTGTCGAAACGTGTGTTTTCACTGCTGGAATACGTTTTAGGAAGCATTGTTTCAATCTCTTGCAAACCTCATGTTTCTTACACAATGTGGAAAACTAAGGAGTATGTTTCGCAAATCACTTGAAATCTAGGGAAACGCACACTGCATCACTCTTGCTCAAACACGCTCTTTCTCCTAATGTGTTGAGAACATTCAAGAAACCAGAAAACAAGGGCATTTTGCACTGAAACTCAGACGGGCATGTAGAGGAGGTCATTTCGTTTGGTAGTAGAGTGCAAAAGCATCATTGACTTCATGTTCTCGTTGAAACCCTTACATTTCCAAGTGAAAAGAAGTAGGACTTTCACAAAAAGATGTGTTTGCGTGTCTGTGGTGAAAGGAGCTCTAAGTTGTGTATTCAGTGCTGGAGAGTGACACAGTCTACACAGGTTACACAGCGTTTTAGGAGCACCAGCATGCTGCAAACTGGAACTGCTACAAGGTGTGTGTAGCATGCAGAAAGAAGGCTTGTCATTTCAAAGAAAGAAGAGAAAACCAAAATCCAGGTAGTGAAACGAGCACACCAGCATGGGAGATGTGCATGTGGACAGTTTCCAGGAGCAGCTCTTTGTGGACACTTGGAAAGAGCGCTGTGAAAAGATTTCATACGAAGCGGATTTGGACAAAGTTGAAAGACCTTCCAAAACCAACCCTAAAGAACTGAGCCAAACAAAGAATGTTGCAATAAGCTCCTCCAGGAAAGGTGCTTCCATGACACAACTCAAGAGCAGGTAGCTACATTCTGCACAGTACAAAATGCATATGAATTCCTGGCTGAAAACTCACTCCAGAAGGAACAAATGCTTGTGTTTCTCTCCGAAAGAACACTCAGCGACTATTCTTTCGCTTGCTCCTTCCAAGTCTTGGTAGAAACGTGTGTTTTCACTGCGGTAATACGTTTTAGGATGCATTGTTTCAATCTCTTGCAAGACTCATGTTGTTTCTTAGACAATGTGGAAACACAAGGAGTATGTTTCCCAGTTCACTTGAAAGCCAGGAAAACGCACACTGCATCACTCTTCCTCAAACACGCTCTTTCACCTGATGCTTTGGGAATGTTCAAGAAAGCAGAAAAGAAGGGCATTTTGCAGTGAAATTCAGACGGGCATGTACAAAAGATCACTTCTATTCTTTGCAGAGTGCAAAAGCGTAATCGACTTCATGTTCTCAAAGAAACCCATATATTTTCCAAGGGACCTGAAGTAAGACTTTCACAAAAAGATGTGTTTGTGTGTCTGCTTTGAAAGGAGCTCTAAGTTGTGTATTCAGTGCTGTAGAATGACACACTCTACATAGAATACTCAGCATTTTGGGGAGACCAACATGCTGCAAACTGAAACTGCTACAAGGTGTGTGTAGCATACAGAAAGAAGGCTTGTCGTTTCAAAGAAAGAAGAGGAAACCAAAATCCAGGTAGGGGAACGAGCACACCAGTATGGGAGATGTACATGTGGACAGTTTCAAGCACCAGCTCTTTGTGGACACTTGGAAACAGCGCTGTGAAAAAATTTCGTACGAAGCAGGATTTGGACAAAGTTGAAAGACCTTCCAAAACCAACCCTAAAGAACTGAGCCAAACAATGAATGTTGCAATAAGCTCCTCCAGAAAGGTGCTTCTATGACACAACTCCCGAGCAGGTAGCTACTTTCTGCACAGTACAAAATGCATACGAATTCCTGGCTGAAAACTCATTCCAGAAGGACGAAATGCATGTCTTTCTCTCAAAAGGAACACTCAGCCACTAGACTTTTGCTTGCTCCTTCAAAGTCTTTGTCGAAACGTGTGTTTTCACTGCTGGAATACGTTTTAGGAAGCATTGTTTCAATCTCTTGCAAACCTCATGTTTCTTACACAATGTGGAAAACTAAGGAGTATGTTTCGCAAATCACTTGAAATCTAGGGAAACGCACACTGCATCACTCTTGCTCAAACACGCTCTTTCTCCTAATGTGTTGAGAACATTCAAGAAACCAGAAAACAAGGGCATTTTGCACTGAAACTCAGACGGGCATGTAGAAGAGGTCATTTCGTTTGGTAGTAGAGTGCAAAAGCATCATTGACTTCATGTTCTCGTTGAAACCCTTACATTTCCAAGTGAAAAGAAGTAGGACTTTCACAAAAAGATGTGTTTGCGTGTCTGTGGTGAAAGGAGCTCTAAGTTGTGTATTCAGTGCTGGAGAGTGACACACTCTACACAGGTTACACAGCGTTTTAGGAGCACCAACATGCTGCAAACTGGAACTGCTACAAGGTGTGTGTAGCATGCAGAAAGAAGGCTTGTCATTTCAAAGAAAGAAGAGAAAACCAAAATCCAGGTAGTGAAACGAGCACACCAGCATGGGAGATGTGCATGTGGACAGTTTCCAGGAGCAGCTCTTTGTGGACACTTGGAAAGAGAGCTGTGAAAAGATTTCATACGAAGCGGATTTGGACAAAGTTGAAAGACCTTCCAAAACCAACCCTAAAGAACTTAGCCAAACAAAGAATGTTGCAATAAGCTCCTCCAGGAAAGGTGCTTCTATGACACAACTCAAGAGCAGGTAGCTACATTCTGCACAGTACAAAATGCATATGAATTCCTGGCTGAAAACTCACTCCAGAAGGAACAAATGCTTGTGTTTCTCTCCGAAAGAACACTCAGCGACTATTCTTTCGCTTGCTCCTTCCAAGTCTTGGTAGAAACGTGTGTTTTCACTGCGGTAATACGTTTTAGGATGCATTGTTTCAATCTCTTGCAAGACTCATGTTGTTTCTTAGACAATGTGGAAACACAAGGAGTATGTTTCCCAGTTCACTTGAAAGCCAGGAAAACGCACACTGCATCACTCTTCCTCAAACACGCTCTTTCACCTGATGCTTTGGGAATGTTCAAGAAAGCAGAAAAGAAGGGCATTTTGCAGTGAAATTCAGACGGGCATGTACAAAAGATCACTTCTATTCTTTGCAGAGTGCAAAAGCGTAATCGACTTCATGTTCTCAAAGAAACCCATATATTTTCCAAGGGACCTGAAGTAAGACTTTCACAAAAAGATGTGTTTGTGTGTCTGCTTTGAAAGGAGCTCTAAGTTGTGTATTCAGTGCTGTAGAATGACACACTCTACATAGAATACTCAGCATTTTGGGGAGACCAACATGCTGCAAACTGAAACTGCTACAAGGTGTGTGTAGCATACAGAAAGAAGGCTTGTCGTTTCAAAGAAAGAAGTGGAAACCAAAATCCAGGTAGGGGAACGAGCACACCAGTATGGGAGATGTACATGTGGACAGTTTCAAGCACCAGCTCTTTGTGGACACTTGGAAACAGCGCTGTGAAAAAATTTCGTACGAAGCAGGATTTGGACAAAGTTGAAAGACCTTCCAAAACCAACCCTAAAGAACTGAGCCAAACAATGAATGTTGCAATAAGCTCCTCCAGAAAGGTGCTTCTATGACACAACTCCCGAGCAGGTAGCTACTTTCTGCACAGTACAAAATGCATACGAATTCCTGGCTGAAAACTCATTCCAGAAGGACGAAATGCATGTCTTTCTCTCAAAAGGAACACTCAGCCACTAGGCTTTTGCTTGCTCCTTCAAAGTCTTTGTCGAAACGTGTGTTTTCACTGCTGGAATACGTTTTAGGAAGCATTGTTTCAATCTCTTGCAAACCTCATGTTTCTTACACAATGTGGAAAACTAAGGAGTATGTTTCGCAAATCACTTGAAATCTAGGGAAACGCACACTGCATCACTCTTGCTCAAACACGCTCTTTCTCCTAATGTGTTGAGAACATTCAAGAAACCAGAAAACAAGGGCATTTTGCACTGAAACTCAGACGGGCATGTAGAGGAGGTCATTTCGTTTGGTAGTAGAGTGCAAAAGCATCATTGACTTCATGTTCTCGTTGAAACCCTTACATTTCCAAGTGAAAAGAAGTAGGACTTTCACAAAAAGATGTGTTTGCGTGTCTGTGGTGAAAGGAGCTCTAAGTTGTGTATTCAGTGCTGGAGAGTGACACACTCTACACAGGTTACACAGCGTTTTAGGAGCACCAACATGCTGCAAACTGGAACTGCTACAAGGTGTGTGTAGCATGCAGAAAGAAGGCTTGTCATTTCAAAGAAAGAAGAGAAAACCAAAATCCAGGTAGTGAAACGAGCACACCAGCATGGGAGATGTGCATGTGGACAGTTTCCAGGAGCAGCTCTTTGTGGACACTTGGAAAGAGGGCTGTGAAAAGATTTCATACGAAGCGGATTTGGACAAAGTTGAAAGACCTTCCAAAACCAACCCTAAAGAACTTAGCCAAACAAAGAATGTTGCAATAAGCTCCTCCAGGAAAGGTGCTTCTATGACACAACTCAAGAGCAGGTAGCTACATTCTGCACAGTACAAAACGCATATGAATTCCTGGCTGAAAACTCACTCCAGAAGGAACAAATGCTTGTGTTTCTCTCCGAAAGAACACTCAGCGACTATTCTTTCGCTTGCTCCTTCCAAGTCTTGGTAGAAACGTGTGTTTTCACTGCGGTAATACGTTTTAGGATGCATTGTTTCAATCTCTTGCAAGACTCATGTTGTTTCTTAGACAATGTGGAAACACAAGGAGTATGTTTCCCAGTTCACTTGAAAGCCAGGAAAACGCACACTGCATCACTCTTCCTCAAACACGCTCTTTCACCTGATGCTTTGGGAATGTTCAAGAAAGCAGAAAAGAAGGGCATTTTGCAGTGAAATTCAGACGGGCATGTACAAAAGATCACTTCTATTCTTTGCAGAGTGCAAAAGCGTAATCGACTTCATGTTCTCAAAGAAACCCATATATTTTCCAAGGGACCTGAAGTAAGACTTTCACAAAAAGATGTGTTTGTGTGTCTGCTTTGAAAGGAGCTCTAAGTTGTGTATTCAGTGCTGTAGAATGACACACTCTACATAGAATACTCAGCATTTTGGGGAGACCAACATGCTGCAAACTGAAACTGCTACAAGGTGTGTGTAGCATACAGAAAGAAGGCTTGTCGTTTCAAAGAAAGAAGAGGAAACCAAAATCCAGGTAGGGGAACGAGCACACCAGTATGGGAGATGTACATGTGGACAGTTTCAAGCACCAGCTCTTTGTGGACACTTGGAAACAGCGCTGTGAAAAAATTTCGTACGAAGCAGGATTTGGACAAAGTTGAAAGACCTTCCAAAACCAACCCTAAAGAACTGAGCCAAACAATGAATGTTGCAATAAGCTCCTCCAGAAAGGTGCTTCTATGACACAACTCCCGAGCAGGTAGCTACTTTCTGCACAGTACAAAATGCATACGAATTCCTGGCTGAAAACTCATTCCAGAAGGACGAAATGCATGTCTTTCTCTCAAAAGGAACACTCAGCCACTAGGCTTTTGCTTGCTCCTTCAAAGTCTTTGTCGAAACGTGTGTTTTCACTGCTGGAATACGTTTTAGGAAGCATTGTTTCAATCTCTTGCAAACCTCATGTTTCTTACACAATGTGGAAAACTAAGGAGTATGTTTCGCAAATCACTTGAAATCTAGGGAAACGCACACTGCATCACTCTTGCTCAAACACGCTCTTTCTCCTAATGTGTTGAGAACATTCAAGAAACCAGAAAACAAGGGCATTTTGCACTGAAACTCAGACGGGCATGTAGAGGAGGTCATTTCGTTTGGTAGTAGAGTGCAAAAGCATCATTGACTTCATGTTCTCGTTCAAACCCTTACATTTCCAAGTGAAAAGAAGTAGGACTTTCACAAAAAGATGTGTTTGCGTGTCTGTGGTGAAAGGAGCTCTAAGTTGTGTATTCAGTGCTGGAGAGTGACACACTCTACACAGGTTACACAGCGTTTTAGGAGCACCAACATGCTGCAAACTGGAACTGCTACAAGGTGTGTGTAGCATGCAGAAAGAAGGCTTGTCATTTCAAAGAAAGAAGAGAAAACCAAAATCCAGGTAGTGAAACGAGCACACCAGCATGGGAGATGTGCATGTGGACAGTTTCCAGGAGCAGCTCTTTGTGGACACTTGGAAAGAGGGCTGTGAAAAGATTTCATACGAAGCGGATTTGGACAAAGTTGAAAGACCTTCCAAAACCAACCCTAAAGAACTGAGCCAAACAAAGAATGTTGCAATAAGCTCCTCCAGGAAAGGTGCTTCTATGACACAACTCAAGAGCAGGTAGCTACATTCTGCACAGTACAAAACGCATATGAATTCCTGGCTGAAAACTCACTCCAGAAGGAACAAATGCTTGTGTTTCTCTCCGAAAGAACACTCAGCGACTATTCTTTCGCTTGCTCCTTCCAAGTCTTGGTAGAAACGTGTGTTTTCACTGCGGTAATACGTTTTAGGATGCATTGTTTCAATCTCTTGCAAGACTCATGTTGTTTCTTAGACAATGTGGAAACACAAGGAGTATGTTTCCCAGTTCACTTGAAAGCCAGGAAAACGCACACTGCATCACTCTTCCTCAAACACGCTCTTTCACCTGATGCTTTGGGAATGTTCAAGAAAGCAGAAAAGAAGGGCATTTTGCAGTGAAATTCAGACGGGCATGTACAAAAGATCACTTCTATTCTTTGCAGAGTGCAAAAGCGTAATCGACTTCATGTTCTCAAAGAAACCCATATATTTTCCAAGGGACCTGAAGTAAGACTTTCACAAAAAGATGTGTTTGTGTGTCTGCTTTGAAAGGAGCTCTAAGTTGTGTATTCAGTGCTGTAGAATGACACACTCTACATAGAATACTCAGCATTTTGGGGAGACCAACATGCTGCAAACTGAAACTGCTACAAGGTGTGTGTAGCATACAGAAAGAAGGCTTGTCGTTTCAAAGAAAGAAGTGGAAACCAAAATCCAGGTAGGGGAACGAGCACACCAGTATGGGAGATGTACATGTGGACAGTTTCAAGCACCAGCTCTTTGTGGACACTTGGAAACAGCGCTGTGAAAAAATTTCGTACGAAGCAGGATTTGGACAAAGTTGAAAGACCTTCCAAAACCAACCCTAAAGAACTGAGCCAAACAATGAATGTTGCAATAAGCTCCTCCAGAAAGGTGCTTCTATGACACAACTCCCGAGCAGGTAGCTACTTTCTGCACAGTACAAAATGCATACGAATTCCTGGCTGAAAACTCATTCCAGAAGGACGAAATGCATGTCTTTCTCTCAAAAGGAACACTCAGCCACTAGGCTTTTGCTTGCTCCTTCAAAGTCTTTGTCGAAACGTGTGTTTTCACTGCTGGAATACGTTTTAGGAAGCATTGTTTCAATCTCTTGCAAACCTCATGTTTCTTACACAATGTGGAAAACTAAGGAGTATGTTTCGCAAATCACTTGAAATCTAGGGAAACGCACACTGCATCACTCTTGCTCAAACACGCTCTTTCTCCTAATGTGTTGAGAACATTCAAGAAACCAGAAAACAAGGGCATTTTGCACTGAAACTCAGACGGGCATGTAGAGGAGGTCATTTCGTTTGGTAGTAGAGTGCAAAAGCATCATTGACTTCATGTTCTCGTTGAAACCCTTACATTTCCAAGTGAAAAGAAGTAGGACTTTCACAAAAAGATGTGTTTGCGTGTCTGTGGTGAAAGGAGCTCTAAGTTGTGTATTCAGTGCTGGAGAGTGACACACTCTACACAGGTTACACAGCGTTTTAGGAGCACCAACATGCTGCAAACTGGAACTGCTACAAGGTGTGTGTAGCATGCAGAAAGAAGGCTTGTCATTTCAAAGAAAGAAGAGAAAACCAAAATCCAGGTAGTGAAACGAGCACACCAGCATGGGAGATGTGCATGTGGACAGTTTCCAGGAGCAGCTCTTTGTGGACACTTGGAAAGAGCGCTGTGAAAAGATTTCATACGAAGCGGATTTGGACAAAGTTGAAAGACCTTCCAAAACCAACCCTAAAGAACTGAGCCAAACAAAGAATGTTGCAATAAGCTCCTCCAGGAAAGGTGCTTCTATGACACAACTCAAGAGCAGGTAGCTACATTCTGCACAGTACAAAACGCATATGAATTCCTGGCTGAAAACTCACTCCAGAAGGAACAAATGCTTGTGTTTCTCTCCGAAAGAACACTCAGCGACTATTCTTTCGCTTGCTCCTTCCAAGTCTTGGTAGAAACGTGTGTTTTCACTGCGGTAATACGTTTTAGGATGCATTGTTTCAATCTCTTGCAAGACTCATGTTGTTTCTTAGACAATGTGGAAACACAAGGAGTATGTTTCCCAGTTCACTTGAAAGCCAGGAAAACGCACACTGCATCACTCTTCCTCAAACACGCTCTTTCACCTGATGCTTTGGGAATGTTCAAGAAAGCAGAAAAGAAGGGCATTTTGCAGTGAAATTCAGACGGGCATGTACAAAAGATCACTTCTATTCTTTGCAGAGTGCAAAAGCGTAATCGACTTCATGTTCTCAAAGAAACCCATATATTTTCCAAGGGACCTGAAGTAAGACTTTCACAAAAAGATGTGTTTGTGTTTGCTTTGAAAGGAGCTCTAAGTTGTGTATTCAGTGCTGTAGAATGACACACTCTACATAGAATACTCAGCATTTTGGGGAGACCAACATGCTGCAAACTGAAACTGCTACAAGGTGTGTGTAGCATACAGAAAGAAGGCTTGTCGTTTCAAAGAAAGAAGAGGAAACCAAAATCCAGGTAGGGGAAGGAGCACACCAGTATGGGAGATGTACATGTGGACAGTTTCAAGCACCAGCTCTTTGTGGACACTTGGAAACAGCGCTGTGAAAAAATTTCGTACGAAGCAGGATTTGGACAAAGTTGAAAGACCTTCCAAAACCAACCCTAAAGAACTGAGCCAAACAATGAATGTTGCAATAAGCTCCTCCAGAAAGGTGCTTCTATGACACAACTCCCGAGCAGGTAGCTACTTTCTGCACAGTCCAAAATGCATACGAATTCCTGGCTGAAAACTCATTCCAGAAGGACGAAATGCATGTCTTTCTCTCAAAAGGAACACTCAGCCACTAGGCTTTTGCTTGCTCCTTCAAAGTCTTTGTCGAAACGTGTGTTTTCACTGCTGGAATACGTTTTAGGAAGCATTGTTTCAATCTCTTGCAAACCTCATGTTTCTTACACAATGTGGAAAACTAAGGAGTATGTTTCGCAAATCACTTGAAATCTAGGGAAACGCACACTGCATCACTCTTGCTCAAACACGCTCTTTCTCCTAATGTGTTGAGAACATTCAAGAAACCAGAAAACAAGGGCATTTTGCACTGAAACTCAGACGGGCATGTAGAGGAGGTCATTTCGTTTGGTAGTAGAGTGCAAAAGCATCATTGACTTCATGTTCTCGTTGAAACCCTTACATTTCCAAGTGAAAAGAAGTAGGACTTTCACAAAAAGATGTGTTTGCGTGTCTGTGGTGAAAGGAGCTCTAAGTTGTGTATTCAGTGCTGGAGAGTGACACACTCTACACAGGTTACACAGCGTTTTAGGAGCACCAACATGCTGCAAACTGGAACTGCTACAAGGTGTGTGTAGCATGCAGAAAGAAGGCTTGTCATTTCAAAGAAAGAAGAGAAAACCAAAATCCAGGTAGTGAAACGAGCACACCAGCATGGGAGATGTGCATGTGGACAGTTTCCAGGAGCAGCTCTTTGTGGACACTTGGAAAGAGCGCTGTGAAAAGATTTCATACGAAGCGGATTTGGACAAAGTTGAAAGACCTTCCAAAACCAACCCTAAAGAACTGAGCCAAACAAAGAATGTTGCAATAAGCTCCTCCGGGAAAGGTGCTTCTATGACACAACTCAAGAGCAGGTAGCTACATTCTGCACAGTACAAAATGCATATGAATTCCTGGCTGAAAACTCACTCCAGAAGGAACAAATGCTTGTGTTTCTCTCCGAAAGAACACTCAGCGACTATTCTTTCGCTTGCTCCTTCCAAGTCTTGGTAGAAACGTGTGTTTTCACTGCGGTAATACGTTTTAGGATGCATTGTTTCAATCTCTTGCAAGACTCATGTTGTTTCTTAGACAATGTGGAAACACAAGGAGTATGTTTCCCAGTTCACTTGAAAGCCAGGAAAACGCACACTGCATCACTCTTCCTCAAACACGCTCTTTCACCTGATGCTTTGGGAATGTTCAAGAAAGCAGAAAAGAAGGGCATTTTGCAGTGAAATTCAGACGGGCATGTACAAAAGATCACTTCTATTCTTTGCAGAGTGCAAAAGCGTAATCGACTTCATGTTCTCAAAGAAACCCATATATTTTCCAAGGGACCTGAAGTAAGACTTTCACAAAAAGATGTGTTTGTGTTTGCTTTGAAAGGAGCTCTAAGTTGTGTATTCAGTGCTGTAGAATGACACACTCTACATAGAATACTCAGCATTTTGGGGAGACCAACATGCTGCAAACTGAAACTGCTACAAGGTGTGTGTAGCATACAGAAAGAAGGCTTGTCGTTTCAAAGAAAGAAGAGGAGACCAAAATCCAGGGAGGGGAACGAGCACACCAGTATGGGAGATGTACATGTGGACAGTTTCAAGCACCAGCTCTTTGTGGACACTTGGAAACAGCGCTGTGAAAAAATTTCGTACGAAGCAGGATTTGGACAAAGTTGAAAGACCTTCCAAAACCAACCCTAAAGAACTGAGCCAAACAATGAATGTTGCAATAAGCTCCTCCAGAAAGGTGCTTCTATGACACAACTCCCGAGCAGGTAGCTACTTTCTGCACAGTACAAAATGCATACGAATTCCTGGCTGAAAACTCATTCCAGAAGGACGAAATGCATGTCTTTCTCTCAAAAGGAACACTCAGCCACTAGGCTTTTGCTTGCTCCTTCAAAGTCTTTGTCGAAACGTGTGTTTTCACTGCTGGAATACGTTTTAGGAAGCATTGTTTCAATCTCTTGCAAACCTCATGTTTCTTACACAATGTGGAAAACTAAGGAGTATGTTTCGCAAATCACTTGAAATCTAGGGAAACGCACACTGCATCACTCTTGCTCAAACACGCTCTTTCTCCTAATGTGTTGAGAACATTCAAGAAACCAGAAAACAAGGGCATTTTGCACTGAAACTCAGACGGGCATGTAGAGGAGGTCATTTCGTTTGGTAGTAGAGTGCAAAAGCATCATTGACTTCATGTTCTCGTTGAAACCCTTACATTTCCAAGTGAAAAGAAGTAGGACTTTCACAAAAAGATGTGTTTGCGTGTCTGTGGTGAAAGGAGCTCTAAGTTGTGTATTCAGTGCTGGAGAGTGACACACTCTACACAGGTTACACAGCGTTTTAGGAGCACCAACATGCTGCAAACTGGAACTGCTACAAGGTGTGTGTAGCATGCAGAAAGAAGGCTTGTCATTTCAAAGAAAGAAGAGAAAACCAAAATCCAGGTAGTGAAACGAGCACACCAGCATGGGAGATGTGCATGTGGACAGTTTCCAGGAGCAGCTCTTTGTGGACACTTGGAAAGAGCGCTGTGAAAAGATTTCATACGAAGCGGATTTGGACAAAGTTGAAAGACCTTCCAAAACCAACCCTAAAGAACTGAGCCAAACAAAGAATGTTGCAATAAGCTCCTCCGGGAAAGGTGCTTCTATGACACAACTCAAGAGCAGGTAGCTACATTCTGCACAGTACAAAATGCATATGAATTCCTGGCTGAAAACTCACTCCAGAAGGAACAAATGCTTGTGTTTCTCTCCGAAAGAACACTCAGCGACTATTCTTTCGCTTGCTCCTTCCAAGTCTTGGTAGAAACGTGTGTTTTCACTGCGGTAATACGTTTTAGGATGCATTGTTTCAATCTCTTGCAAGACTCATGTTGTTTCTTAGACAATGTGGAAACACAAGGAGTATGTTTCCCAGTTCACTTGAAAGCCAGGAAAACGCACACTGCATCACTCTTCCTCAAACACGCTCTTTCACCTGATGCTTTGGGAATGTTCAAGAAAGCAGAAAAGAAGGGCATTTTGCAGTGAAATTCAGACGGGCATGTACAAAAGATCACTTCTATTCTTTGCAGAGTGCAAAAGCGTAATCGACTTCATGTTCTCAAAAAAACCCATATATTTTCCAAGGGACCTGAAGTAAGACTTTCACAAAAAGATGTGTTTGTGTTTGCTTTGAAAGGAGCTCTAAGTTGTGTATTCAGTGCTGTAGAATGACACACTCTACATAGAATACTCAGCATTTTGGGGAGACCAACATGCTGCAAACTGAAACTGCTACAAGGTGTGTGTAGCATACAGAAAGAAGGCTTGTCGTTTCAAAGAAAGAAGAGGAAACCAAAATCCAGGTAGGGGAACGAGCACACCAGTATGGGAGATGTACATGTGGACAGTTTCAAGCACCAGCTCTTTGTGGACACTTGGAAACAGCGCTGTGAAAAAATTTCGTACGAAGCAGGATTTGGACAAAGTTGAAAGACCTTCCAAAACCAACCCTAAAGAACTGAGCCAAACAATGAATGTTGCAATAAGCTCCTCCAGAAAGGTGCTTCTATGACACAACTCCCGAGCAGGTAGCTACTTTCTGCACAGTACAAAATGCATACGAATTCCTGGCTGAAAACTCATTCCAGAAGGACGAAATGCATGTCTTTCTCTCAAAAGGAACACTCAGCCACTAGGCTTTTGCTTGCTCCTTCAAAGTCTTTGTCGAAACGTGTGTTTTCACTGCTGGAATACGTTTTAGGAAGCATTGTTTCAATCTCTTGCAAACCTCATGTTTCTTACACAATGTGGAAAACTAAGGAGTATGTTTCGCAAATCACTTGAAATCTAGGGAAACGCACACTGCATCACTCTTGCTCAAACACGCTCTTTCTCCTAATGTGTTGAGAACATTCAAGAAACCAGAAAACAAGGGCATTTTGCACTGAAACTCAGACGGGCATGTAGAGGAGGTCATTTCGTTTGGTAGTAGAGTGCAAAAGCATCATTGACTTCATGTTCTCGTTGAAACCCTTACATTTCCAAGTGAAAAGAAGTAGGACTTTCACAAAAAGATGTGTTTGCGTGTCTGTGGTGAAAGGAGCTCTAAGTTGTGTATTCAGTGCTGGAGAGTGACACACTCTACACAGGTTACACAGCGTTTTAGGAGCACCAACATGCTGCAAACTGGAACTGCTACAAGGTGTGTGTAGCATGCAGAAAGAAGGCTTGTCATTTCAAAGAAAGAAGAGAAAACCAAAATCCAGGTAGTGAAACGAGCACACCAGCATGGGAGATGTGCATGTGGACAGTTTCCAGGAGCAGCTCTTTGTGGACACTTGGAAAGAGCGCTGTGAAAAGATTTCATACGAAGCGGATTTGGACAAAGTTGAAAGACCTTCCAAAACCAACCCTAAAGAACTGAGCCAAACAAAGAATGTTGCAATAAGCTCCTCCGGGAAAGGTGCTTCTATGACACAACTCAAGAGCAGGTAGCTACATTCTGCACAGTACAAAATGCATATGAATTCCTGGCTGAAAACTCACTCCAGAAGGAACAAATGCTTGTGTTTCTCTCCGAAAGAACACTCAGCGACTATTCTTTCGCTTGCTCCTTCCAAGTCTTGGTAGAAACGTGTGTTTTCACTGCGGTAATACGTTTTAGGATGCATTGTTTCAATCTCTTGCAAGACTCATGTTGTTTCTTAGACAATGTGGAAACACAAGGAGTATGTTTCCCAGTTCACTTGAAAGCCAGGAAAACGCACACTGCATCACTCTTCCTCAAACACGCTCTTTCACCTGATGCTTTGGGAATGTTCAAGAAAGCAGAAAAGAAGGGCATTTTGCAGTGAAATTCAGACGGGCATGTACAAAAGATCACTTCTATTCTTTGCAGAGTGCAAAAGCGTAATCGACTTCATGTTCTCAAAGAAACCCATATATTTTCCAAGGGACCTGAAGTAAGACTTTCACAAAAAGATGTGTTTGTGTGTCTGCTTTGAAAGGAGCTCTAAGTTGTGTATCCAGTGCTGTAGAATGACACACTCTACATAGAATACTCAGCATTTTGGGGAGACCAACATGCTGCAAACTGAAACTGCTACAAGGTGTGTGTAGCATACAGAAAGAAGGCTTGTCGTTTCAAAGAAAGAAGAGGAAACCAAAATCCAGGTAGGGGAAGGAGCACACCAGTATGGGAGATGTACATGTGGACAGTTTCAAGCACCAGCTCTTTGTGGACACTTGGAAACAGCGCTGTGAAAAAATTTCGTACGAAGCAGGATTTGGACAAAGTTGAAAGACCTTCCAAAACCAACCCTAAAGAACTGAGCCAAACAATGAATGTTGCAATAAGCTCCTCCAGAAAGGTGCTTCTATGACACAACTCCCGAGCAGGTAGCTACTTTCTGCACAGTACAAAATGCATACGAATTCCTGGCTGAAAACTCATTCCAGAAGGACGAAATGCATGTCTTTCTCTCAAAAGGAACACTCAGCCACTAGGCTTTTGCTTGCTCCTTCAAAGTCTTTGTCGAAACGTGTGTTTTCACTGCTGGAATACGTTTTAGGAAGCATTGTTTCAATCTCTTGCAAACCTCATGTTTCTTACACAATGTGGAAAACTAAGGAGTATGTTTCGCAAATCACTTGAAATCTAGGGAAACGCACACTGCATCACTCTTGCTCAAACACGCTCTTTCTCCTAATGTGTTGAGAACATTCAAGAAACCAGAAAACAAGGGCATTTTGCACTGAAACTCAGACGGGCATGTAGAGGAGGTCATTTCGTTTGGTAGTAGAGTGCAAAAGCATCATTGACTTCATGTTCTCGTTGAAACCCTTACATTTCCAAGTGAAAAGAAGTAGGACTTTCACAAAAAGATGTGTTTGCGTGTCTGTGGTGAAAGGAGCTCTAAGTTGTGTATTCAGTGCTGGAGAGTGACACACTCTACACAGGTTACACAGCGTTTTAGGAGCACCAACATGCTGCAAACTGGAACTGCTACAAGGTGTGTGTAGCATGCAGAAAGAAGGCTTGTCATTTCAAAGAAAGAAGAGAAAACCAAAATCCAGGTAGTGAAACGAGCACACCAGCATGGGAGATGTGCATGTGGACAGTTTCCAGGAGCAGCTCTTTGTGGACACTTGGAAAGAGCGCTGTGAAAAGATTTCATACGAAGCGGATTTGGACAAAGTTGAAAGACCTTCCAAAACCAACCCTAAAGAACTGAGCCAAACAAAGAATGTTGCAATAAGCTCCTCCGGGAAAGGTGCTTCTATGACACAACTCAAGAGCAGGTAGCTACATTCTGCACAGTACAAAATGCATATGAATTCCTGGCTGAAAACTCACTCCAGAAGGAACAAATGCTTGTGTTTCTCTCCGAAAGAACACTCAGCGACTATTCTTTCGCTTGCTCCTTCCAAGTCTTGGTAGAAACGTGTGTTTTCACTGCGGTAATACGTTTTAGGATGCATTGTTTCAATCTCTTGCAAGACTCATGTTGTTTCTTAGACAATGTGGAAACACAAGGAGTATGTTTCCCAGTTCACTTGAAAGCCAGGAAAACGCACACTGCATCACTCTTCCTCAAACACGCTCTTTCACCTGATGCTTTGGGAATGTTCAAGAAAGCAGAAAAGAAGGGCATTTTGCAGTGAAATTCAGACGGGCATGTACAAAAGATCACTTCTATTCTTTGCAGAGTGCAAAAGCGTAATCGACTTCATGTTCTCAAAGAAACCCATATATTTTCCAAGGGACCTGAAGTAAGACTTTCACAAAAAGATGTGTTTGTGTGTCTGCTTTGAAAGGAGCTCTAAGTTGTGTATTCAGTGCTGTAGAATGACACACTCTACATAGAATACTCAGCATTTTGGGGAGACCAACATGCTGCAAACTGAAACTGCTACAAGGTGTGTGTAGCATACAGAAAGAAGGCTTGTCGTTTCAAAGAAAGAAGAGGAAACCAAAATCCAGGTAGGGGAAGGAGCACACCAGTATGGGAGATGTACATGTGGACAGTTTCAAGCACCAGCTCTTTGTGGACACTTGGAAACAGCGCTGTGAAAAAATTTCGTACGAAGCAGGATTTGGACAAAGTTGAAAGACCTTCCAAAACCAACCCTAAAGAACTGAGCCAAACAATGAATGTTGCAATAAGCTCCTCCAGAAAGGTGCTTCTATGACACAACTCCCGAGCAGGTAGCTACTTTCTGCACAGTACAAAATGCATACGAATTCCTGGCTGAAAACTCATTCCAGAAGGACGAAATGCATGTCTTTCTCTCAAAAGGAACACTCAGCCACTAGGCTTTTGCTTGCTCCTTCAAAGTCTTTGTCGAAACGTGTGTTTTCACTGCTGGAATACGTTTTAGGAAGCATTGTTTCAATCTCTTGCAAACCTCATGTTTCTTACACAATGTGGAAAACTAAGGAGTATGTTTCGCAAATCACTTGAAATCTAGGGAAACGCACACTGCATCACTCTTGCTCAAACACGCTCTTTCTCCTAATGTGTTGAGAACATTCAAGAAACCAGAAAACAAGGGCATTTTGCACTGAAACTCAGACGGGCATGTAGAGGAGGTCATTTCGTTTGGTAGTAGAGTGCAAAAGCATCATTGACTTCATGTTCTCGTTGAAACCCTTACATTTCCAAGTGAAAAGAAGTAGGACTTTCACAAAAAGATGTGTTTGCGTGTCTGTGGTGAAAGGAGCTCTAAGTTGTGTATTCAGTGCTGGAGAGTGACACACTCTACACAGGTTACACAGCGTTTTAGGAGCACCAACATGCTGCAAACTGGAACTGCTACAAGGTGTGTGTAGCATGCAGAAAGAAGGCTTGTCATTTCAAAGAAAGAAGAGAAAACCAAAATCCAGGTAGTGAAACGAGCACACCAGCATGGGAGATGTGCATGTGGACAGTTTCCAGGAGCAGCTCTTTGTGGACACTTGGAAAGAGCGCTGTGAAAAGATTTCATACGAAGCGGATTTGGACAAAGTTGAAAGACCTTCCAAAACCAACCCTAAAGAACTGAGCCAAACAAAGAATGTTGCAATAAGCTCCTCCAGGAAAGGTGCTTCTATGACACAACTCAAGAGCAGGTAGCTACATTCTGCACAGGACAAAATGCATATGAATTTCTGGGTGAAAACTCACTCCAGAAGGAACAAATGCTTGTGTTTCTCTCCGAAAGAACACTCAGCGACTATTCTTTCGCTTGCTCCTTCCAAGTCTTGGTAGAAACGTGTGTTTTCACTGCGGTAATACGTTTTAGGATGCATTGTTTCAATCTCTTGCAAGACTCATGTTGTTTCTTAGACAATGTGGAAACACAAGGAGTATGTTTCCCAGTTCACTTGAAAGCCAGGAAAACGCACACTGCATCACTCTTCCTCAAACACGCTCTTTCACCTGATGCTTTGGGAATGTTCAAGAAAGCAGAAAAGAAGGGCATTTTGCAGTGAAATTCAGACGGGCATGTACAAAAGATCACTTCTATTCTTTGCAGAGTGCAAAAGCGTAATCGACTTCATGTTCTCAAAGAAACCCATATATTTTCCAAGGGACCTGAAGTAAGACTTTCACAAAAAGATGTGTTTGTGTTTGCTTTGAAAGGAGCTCTAAGTTGTGTATTCAGTGCTGTAGAATGACACACTCTACATAGAATACTCAGCATTTTGGGGAGACCAACATGCTGCAAACTGAAACTGCTACAAGGTGTGTGTAGCATACAGAAAGAAGGCTTGTCGTTTCAAAGAAAGAAGAGGAAACCAAAATCCAGGTAGGGGAAGGAGCACACCAGTATGGGAGATGTACATGTGGACAGTTTCAAGCACCAGCTCTTTGTGGACACTTGGAAACAGCGCTGTGAAAAAATTTCGTACGAAGCAGGATTTGGACAAAGTTGAAAGACCTTCCAAAACCAACCCTAAAGAACTGAGCCAAACAATGAATGTTGCAATAAGCTCCTCCAGAAAGGTGCTTCTATGACACAACTCCCGAGCAGGTAGCTACTTTCTGCACAGTACAAAATGCATACGAATTCCTGGCTGAAAACTCATTCCAGAAGGACGAAATGCATGTCTTTCTCTCAAAAGGAACACTCAGCCACTAGGCTTTTGCTTGCTCCTTCAAAGTCTTTGTCGAAACGTGTGTTTTCACTGCTGGAATACGTTTTAGGAAGCATTGTTTCAATCTCTTGCAAACCTCATGTTTCTTACACAATGTGGAAAACTAAGGAGTATGTTTCGCAAATCACTTGAAATCTAGGGAAACGCACACTGCATCACTCTTGCTCAAACACGCTCTTTCTCCTAATGTGTTGAGAACATTCAAGAAACCAGAAAACAAGGGCATTTTGCACTGAAACTCAGACGGGCATGTAGAGGAGGTCATTTCGTTTGGTAGTAGAGTGCAAAAGCATCATTGACTTCATGTTCTCGTTGAAACCCTTACATTTCCAAGTGAAAAGAAGTAGGACTTTCACAAAAAGATGTGTTTGCGTGTCTGTGGTGAAAGGAGCTCTAAGTTGTGTATTCAGTGCTGGAGAGTGACACACTCTACACAGGTTACACAGCGTTTTAGGAGCACCAACATGCTGCAAACTGGAACTGCTACAAGGTGTGTGTAGCATGCAGAAAGAAGGCTTGTCATTTCAAAGAAAGAAGAGAAAACCAAAATCCAGGTAGTGAAACGAGCACACCAGCATGGGAGATGTGCATGTGGACAGTTTCCAGGAGCAGCTCTTTGTGGACACTTGGAAAGAGCGCTGTGAAAAGATTTCATACGAAGCGGATTTGGACAAAGTTGAAAGACCTTCCAAAACCAACCCTAAAGAACTGAGCCAAACAAAGAATGTTGCAATAAGCTCCTCCGGGAAAGGTGCTTCTATGACACAACTCAAGAGCAGGTAGCTACATTCTGCACAGTACAAAATGCATATGAATTCCTGGCTGAAAACTCACTCCAGAAGGAACAAATGCTTGTGTTTCTCTCCGAAAGAACACTCAGCGACTATTCTTTCGCTTGCTCCTTCCAAGTCTTGGTAGAAACGTGTGTTTTCACTGCGGTAATACGTTTTAGGATGCATTGTTTCAATCTCTTGCAAGACTCATGTTGTTTCTTAGACAATGTGGAAACACAAGGAGTATGTTTCCCAGTTCACTTGAAAGCCAGGAAAACGCACACTGCATCACTCTTCCTCAAACACGCTCTTTCACCTGATGCTTTGGGAATGTTCAAGAAAGCAGAAAAGAAGGGCATTTTGCAGTGAAATTCAGACGGGCATGTACAAAAGATCACTTCTATTCTTTGCAGAGTGCAAAAGCGTAATCGACTTCATGTTCTCAAAGAAACCCATATATTTTCCAAGGGACCTGAAGTAAGACTTTCACAAAAAGATGTGTTTGTGTTTGCTTTGAAAGGAGCTCTAAGTTGTGTATTCAGTGCTGTAGAATGACACACTCTACATAGAATACTCAGCATTTTGGGGAGACCAACATGCTGCAAACTGAAACTGCTACAAGGTGTGTGTAGCATACAGAAAGAAGGCTTGTCGTTTCAAAGAAAGAAGAGGAGACCAAAATCCAGGGAGGGGAACGAGCACACCAGTATGGGAGATGTACATGTGGACAGTTTCAAGCACCAGCTCTTTGTGGACACTTGGAAACAGCGCTGTGAAAAAATTTCGTACGAAGCAGGATTTGGACAAAGTTGAAAGACCTTCCAAAACCAACCCTAAAGAACTGAGCCAAACAATGAATGTTGCAATAAGCTCCTCCAGAAAGGTGCTTCTATGACACAACTCCCGAGCAGGTAGCTACTTTCTGCACAGTACAAAATGCATACGAATTCCTGGCTGAAAACTCATTCCAGAAGGACGAAATGCATGTCTTTCTCTCAAAAGGAACACTCAGCCACTAGGCTTTTGCTTGCTCCTTCAAAGTCTTTGTCGAAACGTGTGTTTTCACTGCTGGAATACGTTTTAGGAAGCATTGTTTCAATCTCTTGCAAACCTCATGTTTCTTACACAATGTGGAAAACTAAGGAGTATGTTTCGCAAATCACTTGAAATCTAGGGAAACGCACACTGCATCACTCTTGCTCAAACACGCTCTTTCTCCTAATGTGTTGAGAACATTCAAGAAACCAGAAAACAAGGGCATTTTGCACTGAAACTCAGACGGGCATGTAGAGGAGGTCATTTCGTTTGGTAGTAGAGTGCAAAAGCATCATTGACTTCATGTTCTCGTTGAAACCCTTACATTTCCAAGTGAAAAGAAGTAGGACTTTCACAAAAAGATGTGTTTGCGTGTCTGTGGTGAAAGGAGCTCTAAGTTGTGTATTCAGTGCTGGAGAGTGACACACTCTACACAGGTTACACAGCGTTTTAGGAGCACCAACATGCTGCAAACTGGAACTGCTACAAGGTGTGTGTAGCATGCAGAAAGAAGGCTTGTCATTTCAAAGAAAGAAGAGAAAACCAAAATCCAGGTAGTGAAACGAGCACACCAGCATGGGAGATGTGCATGTGGACAGTTTCCAGGAGCAGCTCTTTGTGGACACTTGGAAAGAGCGCTGTGAAAAGATTTCATACGAAGCGGATTTGGACAAAGTTGAAAGACCTTCCAAAACCAACCCTAAAGAACTGAGCCAAACAAAGAATGTTGCAATAAGCTCCTCCGGGAAAGGTGCTTCTATGACACAACTCAAGAGCAGGTAGCTACATTCTGCACAGTACAAAATGCATATGAATTCCTGGCTGAAAACTCACTCCAGAAGGAACAAATGCTTGTGTTTCTCTCCGAAAGAACACTCAGCGACTATTCTTTCGCTTGCTCCTTCCAAGTCTTGGTAGAAACGTGTGTTTTCACTGCGGTAATACGTTTTAGGATGCATTGTTTCAATCTCTTGCAAGACTCATGTTGTTTCTTAGACAATGTGGAAACACAAGGAGTATGTTTCCCAGTTCACTTGAAAGCCAGGAAAACGCACACTGCATCACTCTTCCTCAAACACGCTCTTTCACCTGATGCTTTGGGAATGTTCAAGAAAGCAGAAAAGAAGGGCATTTTGCAGTGAAATTCAGACGGGCATGTACAAAAGATCACTTCTATTCTTTGCAGAGTGCAAAAGCGTAATCGACTTCATGTTCTCAAAAAAACCCATATATTTTCCAAGGGACCTGAAGTAAGACTTTCACAAAAAGATGTGTTTGTGTTTGCTTTGAAAGGAGCTCTAAGTTGTGTATTCAGTGCTGTAGAATGACACACTCTACATAGAATACTCAGCATTTTGGGGAGACCAACATGCTGCAAACTGAAACTGCTACAAGGTGTGTGTAGCATACAGAAAGAAGGCTTGTCGTTTCAAAGAAAGAAGAGGAAACCAAAATCCAGGTAGGGGAACGAGCACACCAGTATGGGAGATGTACATGTGGACAGTTTCAAGCACCAGCTCTTTGTGGACACTTGGAAACAGCGCTGTGAAAAAATTTCGTACGAAGCAGGATTTGGACAAAGTTGAAAGACCTTCCAAAACCAACCCTAAAGAACTGAGCCAAACAATGAATGTTGCAATAAGCTCCTCCAGAAAGGTGCTTCTATGACACAACTCCCGAGCAGGTAGCTACTTTCTGCACAGTACAAAATGCATACGAATTCCTGGCTGAAAACTCATTCCAGAAGGACGAAATGCATGTCTTTCTCTCAAAAGGAACACTCAGCCACTAGGCTTTTGCTTGCTCCTTCAAAGTCTTTGTCGAAACGTGTGTTTTCACTGCTGGAATACGTTTTAGGAAGCATTGTTTCAATCTCTTGCAAACCTCATGTTTCTTACACAATGTGGAAAACTAAGGAGTATGTTTCGCAAATCACTTGAAATCTAGGGAAACGCACACTGCATCACTCTTGCTCAAACACGCTCTTTCTCCTAATGTGTTGAGAACATTCAAGAAACCAGAAAACAAGGGCATTTTGCACTGAAACTCAGACGGGCATGTAGAGGAGGTCATTTCGTTTGGTAGTAGAGTGCAAAAGCATCATTGACTTCATGTTCTCGTTGAAACCCTTACATTTCCAAGTGAAAAGAAGTAGGACTTTCACAAAAAGATGTGTTTGCGTGTCTGTGGTGAAAGGAGCTCTAAGTTGTGTATTCAGTGCTGGAGAGTGACACACTCTACACAGGTTACACAGCGTTTTAGGAGCACCAACATGCTGCAAACTGGAACTGCTACAAGGTGTGTGTAGCATGCAGAAAGAAGGCTTGTCATTTCAAAGAAAGAAGAGAAAACCAAAATCCAGGTAGTGAAACGAGCACACCAGCATGGGAGATGTGCATGTGGACAGTTTCCAGGAGCAGCTCTTTGTGGACACTTGGAAAGAGCGCTGTGAAAAGATTTCATACGAAGCGGATTTGGACAAAGTTGAAAGACCTTCCAAAACCAACCCTAAAGAACTGAGCCAAACAAAGAATGTTGCAATAAGCTCCTCCGGGAAAGGTGCTTCTATGACACAACTCAAGAGCAGGTAGCTACATTCTGCACAGTACAAAATGCATATGAATTCCTGGCTGAAAACTCACTCCAGAAGGAACAAATGCTTGTGTTTCTCTCCGAAAGAACACTCAGCGACTATTCTTTCGCTTGCTCCTTCCAAGTCTTGGTAGAAACGTGTGTTTTCACTGCGGTAATACGTTTTAGGATGCATTGTTTCAATCTCTTGCAAGACTCATGTTGTTTCTTAGACAATGTGGAAACACAAGGAGTATGTTTCCCAGTTCACTTGAAAGCCAGGAAAACGCACACTGCATCACTCTTCCTCAAACACGCTCTTTCACCTGATGCTTTGGGAATGTTCAAGAAAGCAGAAAAGAAGGGCATTTTGCAGTGAAATTCAGACGGGCATGTACAAAAGATCACTTCTATTCTTTGCAGAGTGCAAAAGCGTAATCGACTTCATGTTCTCAAAGAAACCCATATATTTTCCAAGGGACCTGAAGTAAGACTTTCACAAAAAGATGTGTTTGTGTGTCTGCTTTGAAAGGAGCTCTAAGTTGTGTATTCAGTGCTGTAGAATGACACACTCTACATAGAATACTCAGCATTTTGGGGAGACCAACATGCTGCAAACTGAAACTGCTACAAGGTGTGTGTAGCATACAGAAAGAAGGCTTGTCGTTTCAAAGAAAGAAGAGGAAACCAAAATCCAGGTAGGGGAAGGAGCACACCAGTATGGGAGATGTACATGTGGACAGTTTCAAGCACCAGCTCTTTGTGGACACTTGGAAACAGCGCTGTGAAAAAATTTCGTACGAAGCAGGATTTGGACAAAGTTGAAAGACCTTCCAAAACCAACCCTAAAGAACTGAGCCAAACAATGAATGTTGCAATAAGCTCCTCCAGAAAGGTGCTTCTATGACACAACTCCCGAGCAGGTAGCTACTTTCTGCACAGTACAAAATGCATACGAATTCCTGGCTGAAAACTCATTCCAGAAGGACGAAATGCATGTCTTTCTCTCAAAAGGAACACTCAGCCACTAGGCTTTTGCTTGCTCCTTCAAAGTCTTTGTCGAAACGTGTGTTTTCACTGCTGGAATACGTTTTAGGAAGCATTGTTTCAATCTCTTGCAAACCTCATGTTTCTTACACAATGTGGAAAACTAAGGAGTATGTTTCGCAAATCACTTGAAATCTAGGGAAACGCACACTGCATCACTCTTGCTCAAACACGCTCTTTCTCCTAATGTGTTGAGAACATTCAAGAAACCAGAAAACAAGGGCATTTTGCACTGAAACTCAGACGGGCATGTAGAGGAGGTCATTTCGTTTGGTAGTAGAGTGCAAAAGCATCATTGACTTCATGTTCTCGTTGAAACCCTTACATTTCCAAGTGAAAAGAAGTAGGACTTTCACAAAAAGATGTGTTTGCGTGTCTGTGGTGAAAGGAGCTCTAAGTTGTGTATTCAGTGCTGGAGAGTGACACACTCTACACAGGTTACACAGCGTTTTAGGAGCACCAACATGCTGCAAACTGGAACTGCTACAAGGTGTGTGTAGCATGCAGAAAGAAGGCTTGTCATTTCAAAGAAAGAAGAGAAAACCAAAATCCAGGTAGTGAAACGAGCACACCAGCATGGGAGATGTGCATGTGGACAGTTTCCAGGAGCAGCTCTTTGTGGACACTTGGAAAGAGCGCTGTGAAAAGATTTCATACGAAGCGGATTTGGACAAAGTTGAAAGACCTTCCAAAACCAACCCTAAAGAACTGAGCCAAACAAAGAATGTTGCAATAAGCTCCTCCGGGAAAGGTGCTTCTATGACACAACTCAAGAGCAGGTAGCTACATTCTGCACAGTACAAAATGCATATGAATTCCTGGCTGAAAACTCACTCCAGAAGGAACAAATGCTTGTGTTTCTCTCCGAAAGAACACTCAGCGACTATTCTTTCGCTTGCTCCTTCCAAGTCTTGGTAGAAACGTGTGTTTTCACTGCGGTAATACGTTTTAGGATGCATTGTTTCAATCTCTTGCAAGACTCATGTTGTTTCTTAGACAATGTGGAAACACAAGGAGTATGTTTCCCAGTTCACTTGAAAGCCAGGAAAACGCACACTGCATCACTCTTCCTCAAACACGCTCTTTCACCTGATGCTTTGGGAATGTTCAAGAAAGCAGAAAAGAAGGGCATTTTGCAGTGAAATTCAGACGGGCATGTACAAAAGATCACTTCTATTCTTTGCAGAGTGCAAAAGCGTAATCGACTTCATGTTCTCAAAGAAACCCATATATTTTCCAAGGGACCTGAAGTAAGACTTTCACAAAAAGATGTGTTTGTGTGTCTGCTTTGAAAGGAGCTCTAAGTTGTGTATTCAGTGCTGTAGAATGACACACTCTACATAGAATACTCAGCATTTTGGGGAGACCAACATGCTGCAAACTGAAACTGCTACAAGGTGTGTGTAGCATACAGAAAGAAGGCTTGTCGTTTCAAAGAAAGAAGAGGAAACCAAAATCCAGGTAGGGGAAGGAGCACACCAGTATGGGAGATGTACATGTGGACAGTTTCAAGCACCAGCTCTTTGTGGACACTTGGAAACAGCGCTGTGAAAAAATTTCGTACGAAGCAGGATTTGGACAAAGTTGAAAGACCTTCCAAAACCAACCCTAAAGAACTGAGCCAAACAATGAATGTTGCAATAAGCTCCTCCAGAAAGGTGCTTCTATGACACAACTCCCGAGCAGGTAGCTACTTTCTGCACAGTACAAAATGCATACGAATTCCTGGCTGAAAACTCATTCCAGAAGGACGAAATGCATGTCTTTCTCTCAAAAGGAACACTCAGCCACTAGGCTTTTGCTTGCTCCTTCAAAGTCTTTGTCGAAACGTGTGTTTTCACTGCTGGAATACGTTTTAGGAAGCATTGTTTCAATCTCTTGCAAACCTCATGTTTCTTACACAATGTGGAAAACTAAGGAGTATGTTTCGCAAATCACTTGAAATCTAGGGAAACGCACACTGCATCACTCTTGCTCAAACACGCTCTTTCTCCTAATGTGTTGAGAACATTCAAGAAACCAGAAAACAAGGGCATTTTGCACTGAAACTCAGACGGGCATGTAGAGGAGGTCATTTCGTTTGGTAGTAGAGTGCAAAAGCATCATTGACTTCATGTTCTCGTTGAAACCCTTACATTTCCAAGTGAAAAGAAGTAGGACTTTCACAAAAAGATGTGTTTGCGTGTCTGTGGTGAAAGGAGCTCTAAGTTGTGTATTCAGTGCTGGAGAGTGACACACTCTACACAGGTTACACAGCGTTTTAGGAGCACCAACATGCTGCAAACTGGAACTGCTACAAGGTGTGTGTAGCATGCAGAAAGAAGGCTTGTCATTTCAAAGAAAGAAGAGAAAACCAAAATCCAGGTAGTGAAACGAGCACACCAGCATGGGAGATGTGCATGTGGACAGTTTCCAGGAGCAGCTCTTTGTGGACACTTGGAAAGAGCGCTGTGAAAAGATTTCATACGAAGCGGATTTGGACAAAGTTGAAAGACCTTCCAAAACCAACCCTAAAGAACTGAGCCAAACAAAGAATGTTGCAATAAGCTCCTCCAGGAAAGGTGCTTCTATGACACAACTCAAGAGCAGGTAGCTACATTCTGCACAGGACAAAATGCATATGAATTTCTGGGTGAAAACTCACTCCAGAAGGAACAAATGCTTGTGTTTCTCTCCGAAAGAACACTCAGCGACTATTCTTTCGCTTGCTCCTTCCAAGTCTTGGTAGAAACGTGTGTTTTCACTGCGGTAATACGTTTTAGGATGCATTGTTTCAATCTCTTGCAAGACTCATGTTGTTTCTTAGACAATGTGGAAACACAAGGAGTATGTTTCCCAGTTCACTTGAAAGCCAGGAAAACGCACACTGCATCACTCTTCCTCAAACACGCTCTTTCACCTGATGCTTTGGGAATGTTCAAGAAAGCAGAAAAGAAGGGCATTTTGCAGTGAAATTCAGACGGGCATGTACAAAAGATCACTTCTATTCTTTGCAGAGTGCAAAAGCGTAATCGACTTCATGTTCTCAAAGAAACCCATATATTTTCCAAGGGACCTGAAGTAAGACTTTCACAAAAAGATGTGTTTGTGTTTGCTTTGAAAGGAGCTCTAAGTTGTGTATTCAGTGCTGTAGAATGACACACTCTACATAGAATACTCAGCATTTTGGGGAGACCAACATGCTGCAAACTGAAACTGCTACAAGGTGTGTGTAGCATACAGAAAGAAGGCTTGTCGTTTCAAAGAAAGAAGAGGAAACCAAAATCCAGGTAGGGGAAGGAGCACACCAGTATGGGAGATGTACATGTGGACAGTTTCAAGCACCAGCTCTTTGTGGACACTTGGAAACAGCGCTGTGAAAAAATTTCGTACGAAGCAGGATTTGGACAAAGTTGAAAGACCTTCCAAAACCAACCCTAAAGAACTGAGCCAAACAATGAATGTTGCAATAAGCTCCTCCAGAAAGGTGCTTCTATGACACAACTCCCGAGCAGGTAGCTACTTTCTGCACAGTACAAAATGCATACGAATTCCTGGCTGAAAACTCATTCCAGAAGGACGAAATGCATGTCTTTCTCTCAAAAGGAACACTCAGCCACTAGGCTTTTGCTTGCTCCTTCAAAGTCTTTGTCGAAACGTGTGTTTTCACTGCTGGAATACGTTTTAGGAAGCATTGTTTCAATCTCTTGCAAACCTCATGTTTCTTACACAATGTGGAAAACTAAGGAGTATGTTTCGCAAATCACTTGAAATCTAGGGAAACGCACACTGCATCACTCTTGCTCAAACACGCTCTTTCTCCTAATGTGTTGAGAACATTCAAGAAACCAGAAAACAAGGGCATTTTGCACTGAAACTCAGACGGGCATGTAGAGGAGGTCATTTCGTTTGGTAGTAGAGTGCAAAAGCATCATTGACTTCATGTTCTCGTTGAAACCCTTACATTTCCAAGTGAAAAGAAGTAGGACTTTCATAAAAAGATGTGTTTGCGTGTCTGTGGTGAAAGGAGCTCTAAGTTGTGTATTCAGTGCTGGAGAGTGACACACTCTACACAGGTTACACAGCGTTTTAGGAGCACCAACATGCTGCAAACTGGAACTGCTACAAGGTGTGTGTAGCATGCAGAAAGAAGGCTTGTCATTTCAAAGAAAGAAGAGAAAACCAAAATCCAGGTAGTGAAACGAGCACACCAGCATGGGAGATGTGCATGTGGACAGTTTCCAGGAGCAGCTCTTTGTGGACACTTGGAAAGAGCGCTGTGAAAAGATTTCATACGAAGCGGATTTGGACAAAGTTGAAAGACCTTCCAAAACCAACCCTAAAGAACTGAGCCAAACAAAGAATGTTGCAATAAGCTCCTCCGGGAAAGGTGCTTCTATGACACAACTCAAGAGCAGGTAGCTACATTCTGCACAGTACAAAATGCATATGAATTCCTGGCTGAAAACTCACTCCAGAAGGAACAAATGCTTGTGTTTCTCTCCGAAAGAACACTCAGCGACTATTCTTTCGCTTGCTCCTTCCAAGTCTTGGTAGAAACGTGTGTTTTCACTGCGGTAATACGTTTTAGGATGCATTGTTTCAATCTCTTGCAAGACTCATGTTGTTTCTTAGACAATGTGGAAACACAAGGAGTATGTTTCCCAGTTCACTTGAAAGCCAGGAAAACGCACACTGCATCACTCTTCCTCAAACACGCTCTTTCACCTGATGCTTTGGGAATGTTCAAGAAAGCAGAAAAGAAGGGCATTTTGCAGTGAAATTCAGACGGGCATGTACAAAAGATCACTTCTATTCTTTGCAGAGTGCAAAAGCGTAATCGACTTCATGTTCTCAAAGAAACCCATATATTTTCCAAGGGACCTGAAGTAAGACTTTCACAAAAAGATGTGTTTGTGTGTCTGCTTTGAAAGGAGCTCTAAGTTGTGTATTCAGTGCTGTAGAATGACACACTCTACATAGAATACTCAGCATTTTGGGGAGACCAACATGCTGCAAACTGAAACTGCTACAAGGTGTGTGTAGCATACAGAAAGAAGGCTTGTCGTTTCAAAGAAAGAAGAGGAAACCAAAATCCAGGTAGGGGAAGGAGCACACCAGTATGGGAGATGTACATGTGGACAGTTTCAAGCACCAGCTCTTTGTGGACACTTGGAAACAGCGCTGTGAAAAAATTTCGTACGAAGCAGGATTTGGACAAAGTTGAAAGACCTTCCAAAACCAACCCTAAAGAACTGAGCCAAACAATGAATGTTGCAATAAGCTCCTCCAGAAAGGTGCTTCTATGACACAACTCCCGAGCAGGTAGCTACTTTCTGCACAGTACAGAATGCATACGAATTCCTGGCTGAAAACTCATTCCAGAAGGACGAAATGCATGTCTTTCTCTCAAAAGGAACACTCAGCCACTAGGCTTTTGCTTGCTCCTTCAAAGTCTTTGTCGAAACGTGTGTTTTCACTGCTGGAATACGTTTTAGGAAGCATTGTTTCAATCTCTTGCAAACCTCATGTTTCTTACACAATGTGGAAAACTAAGGAGTATGTTTCGCAAATCACTTGAAATCTAGGGAAACGCACACTGCATCACTCTTGCTCAAACACGCTCTTTCTCCTAATGTGTTGAGAACATTCAAGAAACCAGAAAACAAGGGCATTTTGCACTGAAACTCAGACGGGCATGTAGAGGAGGTCATTTCGTTTGGTAGTAGAGTGCAAAAGCATCATTGACTTCATGTTCTCGTTGAAACCCTTACATTTCCAAGTGAAAAGAAGTAGGACTTTCACAAAAAGATGTGTTTGCGTGTCTGTGGTGAAAGGAGCTCTAAGTTGTGTATTCAGTGCTGGAGAGTGACACACTCTACACAGGTTACACAGCGTTTTAGGAGCACCAACATGCTGCAAACTGGAACTGCTACAAGGTGTGTGTAGCATGCAGAAAGAAGGCTTGTCATTTCAAAGAAAGAAGAGAAAACCAAAATCCAGGTAGTGAAACGAGCACACCAGCATGGGAGATGTGCATGTGGACAGTTTCCAGGAGCAGCTCTTTGTGGACACTTGGAAAGAGCGCTGTGAAAAGATTTCATACGAAGCGGATTTGGACAAAGTTGAAAGACCTTCCAAAACCAACCCTAAAGAACTGAGCCAAACAAAGAATGTTGCAATAAGCTCCTCCAGGAAAGGTGCTTCTATGACACAACTCAAGAGCAGGTAGCTACATTCTGCACAGGACAAAATGCATATGAATTTCTGGGTGAAAACTCACTCCAGAAGGAACAAATGCTTGTGTTTCTCTCCGAAAGAACACTCAGCGACTATTCTTTCGCTTGCTCCTTCCAAGTCTTGGTAGAAACGTGTGTTTTCACTGCGGTAATACGTTTTAGGATGCATTGTTTCAATCTCTTGCAAGACTCATGTTGTTTCTTAGACAATGTGGAAACACAAGGAGTATGTTTCCCAGTTCACTTGAAAGCCAGGAAAACGCACACTGCATCACTCTTCCTCAAACACGCTCTTTCACCTGATGCTTTGGGAATGTTCAAGAAAGCAGAAAAGAAGGGCATTTTGCAGTGAAATTCAGACGGGCATGTACAAAAGATCACTTCTATTCTTTGCAGAGTGCAAAAGCGTAATCGACTTCATGTTCTCAAAGAAACCCATATATTTTCCAAGGGACCTGAAGTAAGACTTTCACAAAAAGATGTGTTTGTGTTTGCTTTGAAAGGAGCTCTAAGTTGTGTATTCAGTGCTGTAGAATGACACACTCTACATAGAATACTCAGCATTTTGGGGAGACCAACATGCTGCAAACTGAAACTGCTACAAGGTGTGTGTAGCATACAGAAAGAAGGCTTGTCGTTTCAAAGAAAGAAGAGGAAACCAAAATCCAGGTAGGGGAAGGAGCACACCAGTATGGGAGATGTACATGTGGACAGTTTCAAGCACCAGCTCTTTGTGGACACTTGGAAACAGCGCTGTGAAAAAATTTCGTACGAAGCAGGATTTGGACAAAGTTGAAAGACCTTCCAAAACCAACCCTAAAGAACTGAGCCAAACAATGAATGTTGCAATAAGCTCCTCCAGAAAGGTGCTTCTATGACACAACTCCCGAGCAGGTAGCTACTTTCTGCACAGTACAAAATGCATACGAATTCCTGGCTGAAAACTCATTCCAGAAGGACGAAATGCATGTCTTTCTCTCAAAAGGAACACTCAGCCACTAGGCTTTTGCTTGCTCCTTCAAAGTCTTTGTCGAAACGTGTGTTTTCACTGCTGGAATACGTTTTAGGAAGCATTGTTTCAATCTCTTGCAAACCTCATGTTTCTTACACAATGTGGAAAACTAAGGAGTATGTTTCGCAAATCACTTGAAATCTAGGGAAACGCACACTGCATCACTCTTGCTCAAACACGCTCTTTCTCCTAATGTGTTGAGAACATTCAAGAAACCAGAAAACAAGGGCATTTTGCACTGAAACTCAGACGGGCATGTAGAGGAGGTCATTTCGTTTGGTAGTAGAGTGCAAAAGCATCATTGACTTCATGTTCTCGTTGAAACCCTTACATTTCCAAGTGAAAAGAAGTAGGACTTTCATAAAAAGATGTGTTTGCGTGTCTGTGGTGAAAGGAGCTCTAAGTTGTGTATTCAGTGCTGGAGAGTGACACACTCTACACAGGTTACACAGCGTTTTAGGAGCACCAACATGCTGCAAACTGGAACTGCTACAAGGTGTGTGTAGCATGCAGAAAGAAGGCTTGTCATTTCAAAGAAAGAAGAGAAAACCAAAATCCAGGTAGTGAAACGAGCACACCAGCATGGGAGATGTGCATGTGGACAGTTTCCAGGAGCAGCTCTTTGTGGACACTTGGAAAGAGCGCTGTGAAAAGATTTCATACGAAGCGGATTTGGACAAAGTTGAAAGACCTTCCAAAACCAACCCTAAAGAACTGAGCCAAACAAAGAATGTTGCAATAAGCTCCTCCGGGAAAGGTGCTTCTATGACACAACTCAAGAGCAGGTAGCTACATTCTGCACAGTACAAAATGCATATGAATTCCTGGCTGAAAACTCACTCCAGAAGGAACAAATGCTTGTGTTTCTCTCCGAAAGAACACTCAGCGACTATTCTTTCGCTTGCTCCTTCCAAGTCTTGGTAGAAACGTGTGTTTTCACTGCGGTAATACGTTTTAGGATGCATTGTTTCAATCTCTTGCAAGACTCATGTTGTTTCTTAGACAATGTGGAAACACAAGGAGTATGTTTCCCAGTTCACTTGAAAGCCAGGAAAACGCACACTGCATCACTCTTCCTCAAACACGCTCTTTCACCTGATGCTTTGGGAATGTTCAAGAAAGCAGAAAAGAAGGGCATTTTGCAGTGAAATTCAGACGGGCATGTACAAAAGATCACTTCTATTCTTTGCAGAGTGCAAAAGCGTAATCGACTTCATGTTCTCAAAGAAACCCATATATTTTCCAAGGGACCTGAAGTAAGACTTTCACAAAAAGATGTGTTTGTGTGTCTGCTTTGAAAGGAGCTCTAAGTTGTGTATTCAGTGCTGTAGAATGACACACTCTACATAGAATACTCAGCATTTTGGGGAGACCAACATGCTGCAAACTGAAACTGCTACAAGGTGTGTGTAGCATACAGAAAGAAGGCTTGTCGTTTCAAAGAAAGAAGAGGAAACCAAAATCCAGGTAGGGGAAGGAGCACACCAGTATGGGAGATGTACATGTGGACAGTTTCAAGCACCAGCTCTTTGTGGACACTTGGAAACAGCGCTGTGAAAAAATTTCGTACGAAGCAGGATTTGGACAAAGTTGAAAGACCTTCCAAAACCAACCCTAAAGAACTGAGCCAAACAATGAATGTTGCAATAAGCTCCTCCAGAAAGGTGCTTCTATGACACAACTCCCGAGCAGGTAGCTACTTTCTGCACAGTACAGAATGCATACGAATTCCTGGCTGAAAACTCATTCCAGAAGGACGAAATGCATGTCTTTCTCTCAAAAGGAACACTCAGCCACTAGGCTTTTGCTTGCTCCTTCAAAGTCTTTGTCGAAACGTGTGTTTTCACTGCTGGAATACGTTTTAGGAAGCATTGTTTCAATCTCTTGCAAACCTCATGTTTCTTACACAATGTGGAAAACTAAGGAGTATGTTTCGCAAATCACTTGAAATCTAGGGAAACGCACACTGCATCACTCTTGCTCAAACACGCTCTTTCTCCTAATGTGTTGAGAACATTCAAGAAACCAGAAAACAAGGGCATTTTGCACTGAAACTCAGACGGGCATGTAGAGGAGGTCATTTCGTTTGGTAGTAGAGTGCAAAAGCATCATTGACTTCATGTTCTCGTTGAAACCCTTACATTTCCAAGTGAAAAGAAGTAGGACTTTCACAAAAAGATGTGTTTGCGTGTCTGTGGTGAAAGGAGCTCTAAGTTGTGTATTCAGTGCTGGAGAGTGACACACTCTACACAGGTTACACAGCGTTTTAGGAGCACCAACATGCTGCAAACTGGAACTGCTACAAGGTGTGTGTAGCATGCAGAAAGAAGGCTTGTCATTTCAAAGAAAGAAGAGAAAACCAAAATCCAGGTAGTGAAACGAGCACACCAGCATGGGAGATGTGCATGTGGACAGTTTCCAGGAGCAGCTCTTTGTGGACACTTGGAAAGAGCGCTGTGAAAAGATTTCATACGAAGCGGATTTGGACAAAGTTGAAAGACCTTCCAAAACCAACCCTAAAGAACTGAGCCAAACAAAGAATGTTGCAATAAGCTCCTCCAGGAAAGGTGCTTCTATGACACAACTCAAGAGCAGGTAGCTACATTCTGCACAGTACAAAATGCATATGAATTCCTGGCTGAAAACTCACTCCAGAAGGAACAAATGCTTGTGTTTCTCTCCGAAAGAACACTCAGCGACTATTCTTTCGCTTGCTCCTTCCAAGTCTTGGTAGAAACGTGTGTTTTCACTGCGGTAATACGTTTTAGGATGCATTGTTTCAATCTCTTGCAAGACTCATGTTGTTTCTTAGACAATGTGGAAACACAAGGAGTATGTTTCCCAGTTCACTTGAAAGCCAGGAAAACGCACACTGCATCACTCTTCCTCAAACACGCTCTTTCACCTGATGCTTTGGGAATGTTCAAGAAAGCAGAAAAGAAGGGCATTTTGCAGTGAAATTCAGACGGGCATGTACAAAAGATCACTTCTATTCTTTGCAGAGTGCAAAAGCGTAATCGACTTCATGTTCTCAAAGAAACCCATATATTTTCCAAGGGACCTGAAGTAAGACTTTCACAAAAAGATGTGTTTGTGTTTGCTTTGAAAGGAGCTCTAAGTTGTGTATTCAGTGCTGTAGAATGACACACTCTACATAGAATACTCAGCATTTTGGGGAGACCAACATGCTGCAAACTGAAACTGCTACAAGGTGTGTGTAGCATACAGAAAGAAGGCTTGTCGTTTCAAAGAAAGAAGAGGAAACCAAAATCCAGGTAGGGGAAGGAGCACACCAGTATGGGAGATGTACATGTGGACAGTTTCAAGCACCAGCTCTTTGTGGACACTTGGAAACAGCGCTGTGAAAAAATTTCGTACGAAGCAGGATTTGGACAAAGTTGAAAGACCTTCCAAAACCAACCCTAAAGAACTGAGCCAAACAATGAATGTTGCAATAAGCTCCTCCAGAAAGGTGCTTCTATGACACAACTCCCGAGCAGGTAGCTACTTTCTGCACAGTACAAAATGCATACGAATTCCTGGCTGAAAACTCATTCCAGAAGGACGAAATGCATGTCTTTCTCTCAAAAGGAACACTCAGCCACTAGGCTTTTGCTTGCTCCTTCAAAGTCTTTGTCGAAACGTGTGTTTTCACTGCTGGAATACGTTTTAGGAAGCATTGTTTCAATCTCTTGCAAACCTCATGTTTCTTACACAATGTGGAAAACTAAGGAGTATGTTTCGCAAATCACTTGAAATCTAGGGAAACGCACACTGCATCACTCTTGCTCAAACACGCTCTTTCTCCTAATGTGTTGAGAACATTCAAGAAACCAGAAAACAAGGGCATTTTGCACTGAAACTCAGACGGGCATGTAGAGGAGGTCATTTCGTTTGGTAGTAGAGTGCAAAAGCATCATTGACTTCATGTTCTCGTTGAAACCCTTACATTTCCAAGTGAAAAGAAGTAGGACTTTCACAAAAAGATGTGTTTGCGTGTCTGTGGTGAAAGGAGCTCTAAGTTGTGTATTCAGTGCTGGAGAGTGACACACTCTACACAGGTTACACAGCGTTTTAGGAGCACCAACATGCTGCAAACTGGAACTGCTACAAGGTGTGTGTAGCATGCAGAAAGAAGGCTTGTCATTTCAAAGAAAGAAGAGAAAACCAAAATCCAGGTAGTGAAACGAGCACACCAGCATGGGAGATGTGCATGTGGACAGTTTCCAGGAGCAGCTCTTTGTGGACACTTGGAAAGAGCGCTGTGAAAAGATTTCATACGAAGCGGATTTGGACAAAGTTGAAAGACCTTCCAAAACCAACCCTAAAGAACTGAGCCAAACAAAGAATGTTGCAATAAGCTCCTCCGGGAAAGGTGCTTCTATGACACAACTCAAGAGCAGGTAGCTACATTCTGCACAGTACAAAATGCATATGAATTCCTGGCTGAAAACTCACTCCAGAAGGAACAAATGCTTGTGTTTCTCTCCGAAAGAACACTCAGCGACTATTCTTTCGCTTGCTCCTTCCAAGTCTTGGTAGAAACGTGTGTTTTCACTGCGGTAATACGTTTTAGGATGCATTGTTTCAATCTCTTGCAAGACTCATGTTGTTTCTTAGACAATGTGGAAACACAAGGAGTATGTTTCCCAGTTCACTTGAAAGCCAGGAAAACGCACACTGCATCACTCTTCCTCAAACACGCTCTTTCACCTGATGCTTTGGGAATGTTCAAGAAAGCAGAAAAGAAGGGCATTTTGCAGTGAAATTCAGACGGGCATGTACAAAAGATCACTTCTATTCTTTGCAGAGTGCAAAAGCGTAATCGACTTCATGTTCTCAAAGAAACCCATATATTTTCCAAGGGACCTGAAGTAAGACTTTCACAAAAAGATGTGTTTGTGTTTGCTTTGAAAGGAGCTCTAAGTTGTGTATTCAGTGCTGTAGAATGACACACTCTACATAGAATACTCAGCATTTTGGGGAGACCAACATGCTGCAAACTGAAACTGCTACAAGGTGTGTGTAGCATACAGAAAGAAGGCTTGTCGTTTCAAAGAAAGAAGAGGAAACCAAAATCCAGGTAGGGGAAGGAGCACACCAGTATGGGAGATGTACATGTGGACAGTTTCAAGCACCAGCTCTTTGTGGACACTTGGAAACAGCGCTGTGAAAAAATTTCGTACGAAGCAGGATTTGGACAAAGTTGAAAGACCTTCCAAAACCAACCCTAAAGAACTGAGCCAAACAATGAATGTTGCAATAAGCTCCTCCAGAAAGGTGCTTCTATGACACAACTCCCGAGCAGGTAGCTACTTTCTGCACAGTACAAAATGCATACGAATTCCTGGCTGAAAACTCATTCCAGAAGGACGAAATGCATGTCTTTCTCTCAAAAGGAACACTCAGCCACTAGGCTTTTGCTTGCTCCTTCAAAGTCTTTGTCGAAACGTGTGTTTTCACTGCTGGAATACGTTTTAGGAAGCATTGTTTCAATCTCTTGCAAACCTCATGTTTCTTACACAATGTGGAAAACTAAGGAGTATGTTTCGCAAATCACTTGAAATCTAGGGAAACGCACACTGCATCACTCTTGCTCAAACACGCTCTTTCTCCTAATGTGTTGAGAACATTCAAGAAACCAGAAAACAAGGGCATTTTGCACTGAAACTCAGACGGGCATGTAGAGGAGGTCATTTCGTTTGGTAGTAGAGTGCAAAAGCATCATTGACTTCATGTTCTCGTTGAAACCCTTACATTTCCAAGTGAAAAGAAGTAGGACTTTCACAAAAAGATGTGTTTGCGTGTCTGTGGTGAAAGGAGCTCTAAGTTGTGTATTCAGTGCTGGAGAGTGACACACTCTACACAGGTTACACAGCGTTTTAGGAGCACCAACATGCTGCAAACTGGAACTGCTACAAGGTGTGTGTAGCATGCAGAAAGAAGGCTTGTCATTTCAAAGAAAGAAGAGAAAACCAAAATCCAGGTAGTGAAACGAGCACACCAGCATGGGAGATGTGCATGTGGACAGTTTCCAGGAGCAGCTCTTTGTGGACACTTGGAAAGAGCGCTGTGAAAAGATTTCATACGAAGCGGATTTGGACAAAGTTGAAAGACCTTCCAAAACCAACCCTAAAGAACTGAGCCAAACAAAGAATGTTGCAATAAGCTCCTCCAGGAAAGGTGCTTCTATGACACAACTCAAGAGCAGGTAGCTACATTCTGCACAGTACAAAATGCATATGAATTCCTGGCTGAAAACTCACTCCAGAAGGAACAAATGCTTGTGTTTCTCTCCGAAAGAACACTCAGCGACTATTCTTTCGCTTGCTCCTTCCAAGTCTTGGTAGAAACGTGTGTTTTCACTGCGGTAATACGTTTTAGGATGCATTGTTTCAATCTCTTGCAAGACTCATGTTGTTTCTTAGACAATGTGGAAACACAAGGAGTATGTTTCCCAGTTCACTTGAAAGCCAGGAAAACGCACACTGCATCACTCTTCCTCAAACACGCTCTTTCACCTGATGCTTTGGGAATGTTCAAGAAAGCAGAAAAGAAGGGCATTTTGCAGTGAAATTCAGACGGGCATGTACAAAAGATCACTTCTATTCTTTGCAGAGTGCAAAAGCGTAATCGACTTCATGTTCTCAAAGAAACCCATATATTTTCCAAGGGACCTGAAGTAAGACTTTCACAAAAAGATGTGTTTGTGTGTCTGCTTTGAAAGGAGCTCTAAGTTGTGTATTCAGTGCTGTAGAATGACACACTCTACATAGAATACTCAGCATTTTGGGGAGACCAACATGCTGCAAACTGAAACTGCTACAAGGTGTGTGTAGCATACAGAAAGAAGGCTTGTCGTTTCAAAGAAAGAAGAGGAAACCAAAATCCAGGTAGGGGAAGGAGCACACCAGTATGGGAGATGTACATGTGGACAGTTTCAAGCACCAGCTCTTTGTGGACACTTGGAAACAGCGCTGTGAAAAAATTTCGTACGAAGCAGGATTTGGACAAAGTTGAAAGACCTTCCAAAACCAACCCTAAAGAACTGAGCCAAACAATGAATGTTGCAATAAGCTCCTCCAGAAAGGTGCTTCTATGACACAACTCCCGAGCAGGTAGCTACTTTCTGCACAGTACAAAATGCATACGAATTCCTGGCTGAAAACTCATTCCAGAAGGACGAAATGCATGTCTTTCTCTCAAAAGGAACACTCAGCCACTAGGCTTTTGCTTGCTCCTTCAAAGTCTTTGTCGAAACGTGTGTTTTCACTGCTGGAATACGTTTTAGGAAGCATTGTTTCAATCTCTTGCAAACCTCATGTTTCTTACACAATGTGGAAAACTAAGGAGTATGTTTCGCAAATCACTTGAAATCTAGGGAAACGCACACTGCATCACTCTTGCTCAAACACGCTCTTTCTCCTAATGTGTTGAGAACATTCAAGAAACCAGAAAACAAGGGCATTTTGCACTGAAACTCAGACGGGCATGTAGAGGAGGTCATTTCGTTTGGTAGTAGAGTGCAAAAGCATCATTGACTTCATGTTCTCGTTGAAACCCTTACATTTCCAAGTGAAAAGAAGTAGGACTTTCACAAAAAGATGTGTTTGCGTGTCTGTGGTGAAAGGAGCTCTAAGTTGTGTATTCAGTGCTGGAGAGTGACACACTCTACACAGGTTACACAGCGTTTTAGGAGCACCAACATGCTGCAAACTGGAACTGCTACAAGGTGTGTGTAGCATGCAGAAAGAAGGCTTGTCATTTCAAAGAAAGAAGAGAAAACCAAAATCCAGGTAGTGAAACGAGCACACCAGCATGGGAGATGTGCATGTGGACAGTTTCCAGGAGCAGCTCTTTGTGGACACTTGGAAAGAGCGCTGTGAAAAGATTTCATACGAAGCGGATTTGGACAAAGTTGAAAGACCTTCCAAAACCAACCCTAAAGAACTGAGCCAAACAAAGAATGTTGCAATAAGCTCCTCCAGGAAAGGTGCTTCTATGACACAACTCAAGAGCAGGTAGCTACATTCTGCACAGTACAAAATGCATATGAATTCCTGGCTGAAAACTCACTCCAGAAGGAACAAATGCTTGTGTTTCTCTCCGAAAGAACACTCAGCGACTATTCTTTCGCTTGCTCCTTCCAAGTCTTGGTAGAAACGTGTGTTTTCACTGCGGTAATACGTTTTAGGATGCATTGTTTCAATCTCTTGCAAGACTCATGTTGTTTCTTAGACAATGTGGAAACACAAGGAGTATGTTTCCCAGTTCACTTGAAAGCCAGGAAAACGCACACTGCATCACTCTTCCTCAAACACGCTCTTTCACCTGATGCTTTGGGAATGTTCAAGAAAGCAGAAAAGAAGGGCATTTTGCAGTGAAATTCAGACGGGCATGTACAAAAGATCACTTCTATTCTTTGCAGAGTGCAAAAGCGTAATCGACTTCATGTTCTCAAAGAAACCCATATATTTTCCAAGGGACCTGAAGTAAGACTTTCACAAAAAGATGTGTTTGTGTGTCTGCTTTGAAAGGAGCTCTAAGTTGTGTATTCAGTGCTGTAGAATGACACACTCTACATAGAATACTCAGCATTTTGGGGAGACCAACATGCTGCAAACTGAAACTGCTACAAGGTGTGTGTAGCATACAGAAAGAAGGCTTGTCGTTTCAAAGAAAGAAGAGGAAACCAAAATCCAGGTAGGGGAAGGAGCACACCAGTATGGGAGATGTACATGTGGACAGTTTCAAGCACCAGCTCTTTGTGGACACTTGGAAACAGCGCTGTGAAAAAATTTCGTACGAAGCAGGATTTGGACAAAGTTGAAAGACCTTCCAAAACCAACCCTAAAGAACTGAGCCAAACAATGAATGTTGCAATAAGCTCCTCCAGAAAGGTGCTTCTATGACACAACTCCCGAGCAGGTAGCTACTTTCTGCACAGTACAAAATGCATACGAATTCCTGGCTGAAAACTCATTCCAGAAGGACGAAATGCATGTCTTTCTCTCAAAAGGAACACTCAGCCACTAGGCTTTTGCTTGCTCCTTCAAAGTCTTTGTCGAAACGTGTGTTTTCACTGCTGGAATACGTTTTAGGAAGCATTGTTTCAATCTCTTGCAAACCTCATGTTTCTTACACAATGTGGAAAACTAAGGAGTATGTTTCGCAAATCACTTGAAATCTAGGGAAACGCACACTGCATCACTCTTGCTCAAACACGCTCTTTCTCCTAATGTGTTGAGAACATTCAAGAAACCAGAAAACAAGGGCATTTTGCACTGAAACTCAGACGGGCATGTAGAGGAGGTCATTTCGTTTGGTAGTAGAGTGCAAAAGCATCATTGACTTCATGTTCTCGTTGAAACCCTTACATTTCCAAGTGAAAAGAAGTAGGACTTTCACAAAAAGATGTGTTTGCGTGTCTGTGGTGAAAGGAGCTCTAAGTTGTGTATTCAGTGCTGGAGAGTGACACACTCTACACAGGTTACACAGCGTTTTAGGAGCACCAACATGCTGCAAACTGGAACTGCTACAAGGTGTGTGTAGCATGCAGAAAGAAGGCTTGTCATTTCAAAGAAAGAAGAGAAAACCAAAATCCAGGTAGTGAAACGAGCACACCAGCATGGGAGATGTGCATGTGGACAGTTTCCAGGAGCAGCTCTTTGTGGACACTTGGAAAGAGCGCTGTGAAAAGATTTCATACGAAGCGGATTTGGACAAAGTTGAAAGACCTTCCAAAACCAACCCTAAAGAACTGAGCCAAACAAAGAATGTTGCAATAAGCTCCTCCAGGAAAGGTGCTTCTATGACACAACTCAAGAGCAGGTAGCTACATTCTGCACAGGACAAAATGCATATGAATTCCTGGCTGAAAACTCACTCCAGAAGGAACAAATGCTTGTGTTTCTCTCCGAAAGAACACTCAGCGACTATTCTTTCGCTTGCTCCTTCCAAGTCTTGGTAGAAACGTGTGTTTTCACTGCGGTAATACGTTTTAGGATGCATTGTTTCAATCTCTTGCAAGACTCATGTTGTTTCTTAGACAATGTGGAAACACAAGGAGTATGTTTCCCAGTTCACTTGAAAGCCAGGAAAACGCACACTGCATCACTCTTCCTCAAACACGCTCTTTCACCTGATGCTTTGGGAATGTTCAAGAAAGCAGAAAAGAAGGGCATTTTGCAGTGAAATTCAGACGGGCATGTACAAAAATCACTTCTATTCTTTGCAGAGTGCAAAAGCGTAAACGACTTCATGTTCTCAAAGAAACCCATATATTTTCCAAGGGACCTGAAGTAAGACTTTCACAAAAAGATGTGTTTGTGTGTCTGCTTTGAAAGGAGCTCTAAGTTGTGTATTCAGTGCTGTAGAATGACACACTCTACATAGAATACTCAGCATTTTGGGGAGACCAACATGCTGCAAACTGAAACTGCTACAAGGTGTGTGTAGCATACAGAAAGAAGGCTTGTCGTTTCAAAGAAAGAAGAGGAGACCAAAATCCAGGGAGGGGAACGAGCACACCAGTATGGGAGATGTACATGTGGACAGTTTCAAGCACCAGCTCTTTGTGGACACTTGGAAACAGCGCTGTGAAAAAATTTCGTACGAAGCAGGATTTGGACAAAGTTGAAAGACCTTCCAAAACCAACCCTAAAGAACTGAGCCAAACAATGAATGTTGCAATAAGCTCCTCCAGAAAGGTGCTTCTATGACACAACTCCCGAGCAGGTAGCTACTTTCTGCACAGTACAAAATGCATACGAATTCCTGGCTGAAAACTCATTCCAGAAGGACGAAATGCATGTCTTTCTCTCAAAAGGAACACTCAGCCACTAGGCTTTTGCTTGCTCCTTCAAAGTCTTTGTCGAAACGTGTGTTTTCACTGCTGGAATACGTTTTAGGAAGCATTGTTTCAATCTCTTGCAAACCTCATGTTTCTTACACAATGTGGAAAACTAAGGAGTATGTTTCGCAAATCACTTGAAATCTAGGGAAACGCACACTGCATCACTCTTGCTCAAACACGCTCTTTCTCCTAATGTGTTGAGAACATTCAAGAAACCAGAAAACAAGGGCATTTTGCACTGAACCTCAGACGGGCATGTAGAGGAGGTCATTTCGTTTGGTAGTAGAGTGCAAAAGCATCATTGACTTCATGTTCTCGTTGAAACCCTTACATTTCCAAGTGAAAAGAAGTAGGACTTTCACAAAAAGATGTGTTTGCGTGTCTGTGGTGAAAGGAGCTCTAAGTTGTGTATTCAGTGCTGGAGAGAGACACACTCTACACAGGTTACACAGCGTTTTAGGAGCACCAACATGCTGCAAACTGGAACTGCTACAAGGTGTGTGTAGCATGCAGAAAGAAGGCTTGTCATTTCAAAGAAAGAAGAGAAAACCAAAATCCAGGTAGTGAAACGAGCACACCAGCATGGGAGATGTGCATGTGGACAGTTTCCAGGAGCAGCTCTTTGTGGACACTTGGAAAGAGCGCTGTGAAAAGATTTCATACGAAGCGGATTTGGACAAAGTTGAAAGACCTTCCAAAACCAACCCTAAAGAACTGAGCCAAACAAAGAATGTTGCAATAAGCTCCTCCGGGAAAGGTGCTTCTATGACACAACTCAAGAGCAGGTAGCTACATTCTGCACAGTACAAAATGCATATGAATTCCTGGCTGAAAACTCACTCCAGAAGGAACAAATGCTTGTGTTTCTCTCCGAAAGAACACTCAGCGACTATTCTTTCGCTTGCTCCTTCCAAGTCTTGGTAGAAACGTGTGTTTTCACTGCGGTAATACGTTTTAGGATGCATTGTTTCAATCTCTTGCAAGACTCATGTTGTTTCTTAGACAATGTGGAAACACAAGGAGTATGTTTCCCAGTTCACTTGAAAGCCAGGAAAACGCACACTGCATCACTCTTCCTCAAACACGCTCTTTCACCTGATGCTTTGGGAATGTTCAAGAAAGCAGAAAAGAAGGGCATTTTGCAGTGAAATTCAGACGGGCATGTACAAAAGATCACTTCTATTCTTTGCAGAGTGCAAAAGCGTAATCGACTTCATGTTCTCAAAGAAACCCATATATTTTCCAAGGGACCTGAAGTAAGACTTTCACAAAAAGATGTGTTTGTGTGTCTGCTTTGAAAGGAGCTCTAAGTTGTGTATTCAGTGCTGTAGAATGACACACTCTACATAGAATACTCAGCATTTTGGGGAGACCAACATGCTGCAAACTGAAACTGCTACAAGGTGTGTGTAGCATACAGAAAGAAGGCTTGTCGTTTCAAAGAAAGAAGAGGAAACCAAAATCCAGGTAGTGAAACGAGCACACCAGCATGGGAGATGTGCATGTGGACAGTTTCCAGGAGCAGCTCTTTGTGGACACTTGGAAAGAGCGCTGTGAAAAGATTTCATACGAAGCGGATTTGGACAAAGTTGAAAGACCTTCCAAAACCAACCCTAAAGAACTGAGCCAAACAAAGAATGTTGCAATAAGCTCCTCCAGGAAAGGTGCTTCTATGACACAACTCAAGAGCAGGTAGCTACATTCTGCACAGGACAAAATGCATATGAATTCCTGGCTGAAAACTCACTCCAGAAGGAACAAATGCTTGTGTTTCTCTCCGAAAGAACACTCAGCGACTATTCTTTCGCTTGCTCCTTCCAAGTCTTGGTAGAAACGTGTGTTTTCACTGCGGTAATACGTTTTAGGATGCATTGTTTCAATCTCTTGCAAGACTCATGTTGTTTCTTAGACAATGTGGAAACACAAGGAGTATGTTTCCCAGTTCACTTGAAAGCCAGGAAAACGCACACTGCATCACTCTTCCTCAAACACGCTCTTTCACCTGATGCTTTGGGAATGTTCAAGAAAGCAGAAAAGAAGGGCATTTTGCAGTGAAATTCAGACGGGCATGTACAAAAATCACTTCTATTCTTTGCAGAGTGCAAAAGCGTAAACGACTTCATGTTCTCAAAGAAACCCATATATTTTCCAAGGGACCTGAAGTAAGACTTTCACAAAAAGATGTGTTTGTGTGTCTGCTTTGAAAGGAGCTCTAAGTTGTGTATTCAGTGCTGTAGAATGACACACTCTACATAGAATACTCAGCATTTTGGGGAGACCAACATGCTGCAAACTGAAACTGCTACAAGGTGTGTGTAGCATACAGAAAGAAGGCTTGTCGTTTCAAAGAAAGAAGAGGAGACCAAAATCCAGGGAGGGGAACGAGCACACCAGTATGGGAGATGTACATGTGGACAGTTTCAAGCACCAGCTCTTTGTGGACACTTGGAAACAGCGCTGTGAAAAAATTTCGTACGAAGCAGGATTTGGACAAAGTTGAAAGACCTTCCAAAACCAACCCTAAAGAACTGAGCCAAACAATGAATGTTGCAATAAGCTCCTCCAGAAAGGTGCTTCTATGACACAACTCCCGAGCAGGTAGCTACTTTCTGCACAGTACAAAATGCATACGAATTCCTGGCTGAAAACTCATTCCAGAAGGACGAAATGCATGTCTTTCTCTCAAAAGGAACACTCAGCCACTAGGCTTTTGCTTGCTCCTTCAAAGTCTTTGTCGAAACGTGTGTTTTCACTGCTGGAATACGTTTTAGGAAGCATTGTTTCAATCTCTTGCAAACCTCATGTTTCTTACACAATGTGGAAAACTAAGGAGTATGTTTCGCAAATCACTTGAAATCTAGGGAAACGCACACTGCATCACTCTTGCTCAAACACGCTCTTTCTCCTAATGTGTTGAGAACATTCAAGAAACCAGAAAACAAGGGCATTTTGCACTGAACCTCAGACGGGCATGTAGAGGAGGTCATTTCGTTTGGTAGTAGAGTGCAAAAGCATCATTGACTTCATGTTCTCGTTGAAACCCTTACATTTCCAAGTGAAAAGAAGTAGGACTTTCACAAAAAGATGTGTTTGCGTGTCTGTGGTGAAAGGAGCTCTAAGTTGTGTATTCAGTGCTGGAGAGTGACACACTCTACACAGGTTACACAGCGTTTTAGGAGCACCAACATGCTGCAAACTGGAACTGCTACAAGGTGTGTGTAGCATGCAGAAAGAAGGCTTGTCATTTCAAAGAAAGAAGAGAAAACCAAAATCCAGGTAGTGAAACGAGCACACCAGCATGGGAGATGTGCATGTGGACAGTTTCCAGGAGCAGCTCTTTGTGGACACTTGGAAAGAGCGCTGTGAAAAGATTTCATACGAAGCGGATTTGGACAAAGTTGAAAGACCTTCCAAAACCAACCCTAAAGAACTGAGCCAAACAAAGAATGTTGCAATAAGCTCCTCCGGGAAAGGTGCTTCTATGACACAACTCAAGAGCAGGTAGCTACATTCTGCACAGTACAAAATGCATATGAATTCCTGGCTGAAAACTCACTCCAGAAGGAACAAATGCTTGTGTTTCTCTCCGAAAGAACACTCAGCGACTATTCTTTCGCTTGCTCCTTCCAAGTCTTGGTAGAAACGTGTGTTTTCACTGCGGTAATACGTTTTAGGATGCATTGTTTCAATCTCTTGCAAGACTCATGTTGTTTCTTAGACAATGTGGAAACACAAGGAGTATGTTTCCCAGTTCACTTGAAAGCCAGGAAAACGCACACTGCATCACTCTTCCTCAAACACGCTCTTTCACCTGATGCTTTGGGAATGTTCAAGAAAGCAGAAAAGAAGGGCATTTTGCAGTGAAATTCAGACGGGCATGTACAAAAGATCACTTCTATTCTTTGCAGAGTGCAAAAGCGTAATCGACTTCATGTTCTCAAAGAAACCCATATATTTTCCAAGGGACCTGAAGTAAGACTTTCACAAAAAGATGTGTTTGTGTGTCTGCTTTGAAAGGAGCTCTAAGTTGTGTATTCAGTGCTGTAGAATGACACACTCTACATAGAATACTCAGCATTTTGGGGAGACCAACATGCTGCAAACTGAAACTGCTACAAGGTGTGTGTAGCATACAGAAAGAAGGCTTGTCGTTTCAAAGAAAGAAGAGGAAACCAAAATCCAGGTAGGGGAAGGAGCACACCAGTATGGGAGATGTACATGTGGACAGTTTCAAGCACCAGCTCTTTGTGGACACTTGGAAACAGCGCTGTGAAAAAATTTCGTACGAAGCAGGATTTGGACAAAGTTGAAAGACCTTCCAAAACCAACCCTAAAGAACTGAGCCAAACAATGAATGTTGCAATAAGCTCCTCCAGAAAGGTGCTTCTATGACACAACTCCCGAGCAGGTAGCTACTTTCTGCACAGTACAAAATGCATACGAATTCCTGGCTGAAAACTCATTCCAGAAGGACGAAATGCATGTCTTTCTCTCAAAAGGAACACTCAGCCACTAGGCTTTTGCTTGCTCCTTCAAAGTCTTTGTCGAAACGTGTGTTTTCACTGCTGGAATACGTTTTAGGAAGCATTGTTTCAATCTCTTGCAAACCTCATGTTTCTTACACAATGTGGAAAACTAAGGAGTATGTTTCGCAAATCACTTGAAATCTAGGGAAACGCACACTGCATCACTCTTGCTCAAACACGCTCTTTCTCCTAATGTGTTGAGAACATTCAAGAAACCAGAAAACAAGGGCATTTTGCACTGAAACTCAGACGGGCATGTAGAGGAGGTCATTTCGTTTGGTAGTAGAGTGCAAAAGCATCATTGACTTCATGTTCTCGTTGAAACCCTTACATTTCCAAGTGAAAAGAAGTAGGACTTTCACAAAAAGATGTGTTTGCGTGTCTGTGGTGAAAGGAGCTCTAAGTTGTGTATTCAGTGCTGGAGAGTGACACACTCTACACAGGTTACACAGCGTTTTAGGAGCACCAACATGCTGCAAACTGGAACTGCTACAAGGTGTGTGTAGCATGCAGAAAGAAGGCTTGTCATTTCAAAGAAAGAAGAGAAAACCAAAATCCAGGTAGTGAAACGAGCACACCAGCATGGGAGATGTGCATGTGGACAGTTTCCAGGAGCAGCTCTTTGTGGACACTTGGAAAGAGCGCTGTGAAAAGATTTCATACGAAGCGGATTTGGACAAAGTTGAAAGACCTTCCAAAACCAACCCTAAAGAACTGAGCCAAACAAAGAATGTTGCAATAAGCTCCTCCAGGAAAGGTGCTTCTATGACACAACTCAAGAGCAGGTAGCTACATTCTGCACAGTACAAAATGCATATGAATTCCTGGCTGAAAACTCACTCCAGAAGGAACAAATGCTTGTGTTTCTCTCCGAAAGAACACTCAGCGACTATTCTTTCGCTTGCTCCTTCCAAGTCTTGGTAGAAACGTGTGTTTTCACTGCGGTAATACGTTTTAGGATGCATTGTTTCAATCTCTTGCAAGACTCATGTTGTTTCTTAGACAATGTGGAAACACAAGGAGTATGTTTCCCAGTTCACTTGAAAGCCAGGAAAACGCACACTGCATCACTCTTCCTCAAACACGCTCTTTCACCTGATGCTTTGGGAATGTTCAAGAAAGCAGAAAAGAAGGGCATTTTGCAGTGAAATTCAGACGGGCATGTACAAAAGATCACTTCTATTCTTTGCAGAGTGCAAAAGCGTAATCGACTTCATGTTCTCAAAGAAACCCATATATTTTCCAAGGGACCTGAAGTAAGACTTTCACAAAAAGATGTGTTTGTGTGTCTGCTTTGAAAGGAGCTCTAAGTTGTGTATTCAGTGCTGTAGAATGACACACTCTACATAGAATACTCAGCATTTTGGGGAGACCAACATGCTGCAAACTGAAACTGCTACAAGGTGTGTGTAGCATACAGAAAGAAGGCTTGTCGTTTCAAAGAAAGAAGAGGAAACCAAAATCCAGGTAGGGGAAGGAGCACACCAGTATGGGAGATGTACATGTGGACAGTTTCAAGCACCAGCTCTTTGTGGACACTTGGAAACAGCGCTGTGAAAAAATTTCGTACGAAGCAGGATTTGGACAAAGTTGAAAGACCTTCCAAAACCAACCCTAAAGAACTGAGCCAAACAATGAATGTTGCAATAAGCTCCTCCAGAAAGGTGCTTCTATGACACAACTCCCGAGCAGGTAGCTACTTTCTGCACAGTACAAAATGCATACGAATTCCTGGCTGAAAACTCATTCCAGAAGGACGAAATGCATGTCTTTCTCTCAAAAGGAACACTCAGCCACTAGGCTTTTGCTTGCTCCTTCAAAGTCTTTGTCGAAACGTGTGTTTTCACTGCTGGAATACGTTTTAGGAAGCATTGTTTCAATCTCTTGCAAACCTCATGTTTCTTACACAATGTGGAAAACTAAGGAGTATGTTTCGCAAATCACTTGAAATCTAGGGAAACGCACACTGCATCACTCTTGCTCAAACACGCTCTTTCTCCTAATGTGTTGAGAACATTCAAGAAACCAGAAAACAAGGGCATTTTGCACTGAAACTCAGACGGGCATGTAGAGGAGGTCATTTCGTTTGGTAGTAGAGTGCAAAAGCATCATTGACTTCATGTTCTCGTTGAAACCCTTACATTTCCAAGTGAAAAGAAGTAGGACTTTCACAAAAAGATGTGTTTGCGTGTCTGTGGTGAAAGGAGCTCTAAGTTGTGTATTCAGTGCTGGAGAGTGACACACTCTACACAGGTTACACAGCGTTTTAGGAGCACCAACATGCTGCAAACTGGAACTGCTACAAGGTGTGTGTAGCATGCAGAAAGAAGGCTTGTCATTTCAAAGAAAGAAGAGAAAACCAAAATCCAGGTAGTGAAACGAGCACACCAGCATGGGAGATGTGCATGTGGACAGTTTCCAGGAGCAGCTCTTTGTGGACACTTGGAAAGAGCGCTGTGAAAAGATTTCATACGAAGCGGATTTGGACAAAGTTGAAAGACCTTCCAAAACCAACCCTAAAGAACTTAGCCAAACAAAGAATGTTGCAATAAGCTCCTCCAGGAAAGGTGCTTCTATGACACAACTCAAGAGCAGGTAGCTACATTCTGCACAGGACAAAATGCATATGAATTTCTGGGTGAAAACTCACTCCAGAAGGAACAAATGCTTGTGTTTCTCTCCGAAAGAACACTCAGCGACTATTCTTTCGCTTGCTCCTTCCAAGTCTTGGTAGAAACGTGTGTTTTCACTGCGGTGATACGTTTTAGGATGCATTGTTTCAATCTCTTGCAAGACTCATGTTGTTTCTTAGACAATGTGGAAACACAAGGAGTATGTTTCCCAGTTCACTTGAAAGCCAGGAAAACGCACACTGCATCACTCTTCCTCAAACACGCTCTTTCACCTGATGCTTTGGGAATGTTCAAGAAAGCAGAAAAGAAGGGCATTTTGCAGTGAAATTCAGACGGGCATGTACAAAAATCACTTCTATTCTTTGCAGAGTGCAAAAGCGTAAACGACTTCATGTTCTCAAAGAAACCCATATATTTTCCAAGGGACCTGAAGTAAGACTTTCACAAAAAGATGTGTTTGTGTGTCTGCTTTGAAAGGAGCTCTAAGTTGTGTATTCAGTGCTGTAGAATGACACACTCTACATAGAATACTCAGCATTTTGGGGAGACCAACATGCTGCAAACTGAAACTGCTACAAGGTGTGTGTAGCATACAGAAAGAAGGCTTGTCGTTTCAAAGAAAGAAGAGGAGACCAAAATCCAGGGAGGGGAAGGAGCACACCAGTATGGGAGATGTACATGTGGACAGTTTCAAGCACCAGCTCTTTGTGGACACTTGGAAACAGCGCTGTGAAAAAATTTCGTACGAAGCAGGATTTGGACAAAGTTGAAAGACCTTCCAAAACCAACCCTAAAGAACTGAGCCAAACAATGAATGTTGCAATAAGCTCCTCCAGAAAGGTGCTTCTATGACACAACTCCCGAGCAGGTAGCTACTTTCTGCACAGTACAAAATGCATACGAATTCCTGGCTGAAAACTCATTCCAGAAGGACGAAATGCATGTCTTTCTCTCAAAAGGAACACTCAGCCACTAGGCTTTTGCTTGCTCCTTCAAAGTCTTTGTCGAAACGTGTGTTTTCACTGCTGGAATACGTTTTAGGAAGCATTGTTTCAATCTCTTGCAAACCTCATGTTTCTTACACAATGTGGAAAACTAAGGAGTATGTTTCGCAAATCACTTGAAATCTAGGGAAACGCACACTGCATCACTCTTGCTCAAACACGCTCTTTCTCCTAATGTGTTGAGAACATTCAAGAAACCAGAAAACAAGGGCATTTTGCACTGAACCTCAGACGGGCATGTAGAGGAGGTCATTTCGTTTGGTAGTAGAGTGCAAAAGCATCATTGACTTCATGTTCTCGTTGAAACCCTTACATTTCCAAGTGAAAAGAAGTAGGACTTTCACAAAAAGATGTGTTTGCGTGTCTGTGGTGAAAGGAGCTCTAAGTTGTGTATTCAGTGCTGGAGAGAGACACACTCTACACAGGTTACACAGCGTTTTAGGAGCACCAACATGCTGCAAACTGGAACTGCTACAAGGTGTGTGTAGCATGCAGAAAGAAGGCTTGTCATTTCAAAGAAAGAAGAGAAAACCAAAATCCAGGTAGTGAAACGAGCACACCAGCATGGGAGATGTGCATGTGGACAGTTTCCAGGAGCAGCTCTTTGTGGACACTTGGAAAGAGCGCTGTGAAAAGATTTCATACGAAGCGGATTTGGACAAAGTTGAAAGACCTTCCAAAACCAACCCTTAAGAACGTAGCCAAACAATGAATGTTGCAATAAGCTCCTGCAGGAAAGGTGCTTCTATGACACAACCCCCGAGCAGGTAGCTACATTCTGCACAGTAGAAATGCAAATGAATTCCAGCGTGAAAACTCTATACAGAAGAATGAAATGCACGTGTATCTCTCTGAGAGAACACTCAGCCACTAGGCTTTGGCTTGCTCCTTCATAGTCTTTGTAGAAACGTGTGTTTTCACTGCTGGAGTACGTTTTGGGATGCATTGTTTCAATCTCTTGCAAGCCTGTCGTTGTTTCTTACACAATGTGGAAAAATATGGAGTGTGTTTTCCAAATCACTTGTATTCCAGAACAACGAACACTGCATCACTCTTGCTCAAACACGCTCTTTCTCCTAATGTGTTGAGAACTTTCAAGAAACCAGAAAAGAAGGGCATTTTTCAGTGTAACTCAGACGGGCATGTACAAGAGGTCATTTCTATTGGTTGCAGAGTGCAAAAGCATGATTGACTTCATGTTCTAGATGAAACCCTCACATTTAAAAGCGACCTGAAGTCGGCCTTTCACAAAAAGATGTGTTTGCGTGTCTGCGGTGAAAGGAGCTCTAAGTAGTGTATTCATTGCTGGAGAGTGACACACTCTACGTAGATTACACAGCGTTTTGAGAGCACCAACATGCTTCAAACTGAAACTGCTAAAAGGTGTGTGTAGCATGCAGAAAGAAGGCTTGGCATTACAAAGAAGGAAGACGACACCAAAATCCAGGTAGAGAGACGAGCACACCAGTATGGGATAGCTGCATGTGGACATTATCAAGCAACAGCTCTTTGTGGACACTTGGAAACAGTGCTGTGAAAAAATTTCGTAGAAAGCGGATTTGGCCAAAGTTGAAAGACCTTCTGAAACCAACCCTAAAGAACTTAGCCAAACAATGAATGTTGCAATAAGCTCCTGCAGGAAATGTGCTTCTATGACAACTCCCGAGCAGGTAGCTACATTCTGCATAGTACAAAATGCAAATGAATTCCAGGCTGAAAACTCTATACAGAAGAATGAAATGCATGTGTTTCTCTCTGAAAGAACACTCAGCCACTACGCTTTGGCTTGCTCATTCAAAGTCTTTGTAGAAACGTGTGTTTTGACTGCCTGAATACGTTCGGGGATGCATTGTTTCTATCTCTTGCAAGCCTCATGTAGTTTCCTTAGACAATGTGGAAAAACAAGGAGTATGTTTCCCAAATCACTTGAAATCCAGAAAATCGCACACTGCATCACCTTGCTCAAACACGCTCTTTCTCCTAATGTGTTGAGAACATTCAAGAAACCAGAAAACAAGGGCATTTTGCACTGAAACTCAGAAGGGCATGTACAAGAGGTTATTTTATAGGTTGCAGAGTGCAAAAGCATGATTGACTTCATGTTCTCGATGAAACCCTTACATTTCCAAGTGACCTGAAGTAGGACTTTCTCAAAAATATGTGTTTGCGTGTGTGTGGTGAAAGGAGCTCTAGGTTGTGTATTCAGTGCTGAAGAGTGACACAGTCTACGTAGGTGACACAGCGTTTTGAGAGCAGCAACATGCTTCAAACTGAAACTGCTACAAGGTGTGCGTAGCATGCAGAAAGATGCCTTGTCATTTCAAAGAAAGAAAAGGAAACCAAAATCCAGGTAGTGAAACGAGCACACCATAATGGGAGATGTGCATGTGGACAGTTTCAAGCAGCAGCTCTTTGTGGACACTTGGAAACAGAGCTGTGAAAAAACTTCGTACAAAGCGGGATTTGGCCAAAGCTGAAAGACCTTCCAAAACCAACCCTAAAGAACTTATCCAAAGAATGAATGTTGCAGTGAGCTCCTGCAGGAAAGGTGCTTCTATGACACAACTCCCGAGCAGGTAGCCCCATTCTGCACAGTACAAAATGCAACTGAATTCCAGCCTGAAAACTCTATACAGAAGAATGAAATGCACGTGTATCTCTCTGAGAGAACACTCAGCCACTAGGCTTTGGCTTGCTCCTTCAAAGTCTTTGTAGAAACGTGTGTTTTCACCTCTGGAATACGTTTTGCGATGCATTGTTTCAATCTCTTGCAAGCCTGTCATTGTTTCTTACACAATGAGGAAAAATATGGAGTGTGTTTTCCAAATCACTTGTATTCCAGAAAAACGAACACTGCATCACTCTTGCTCAAACACGCTCTTTCTCCTAAAGTGTTGAGAACTTTCAAGAAACCAGAAAAGAAGGGCATTTTGCAGTGTAACTCAGACGGGCATGTACAAGAGGTCATTTCTGTTGGTTGCAGAGTGCAAAAGCATGATTGACTTCATGTTCTCGATGAAACCCTTACATTACCAAGTGACCTGAAGTAAGACTTTGACAAAAAGATGTGTTTGCGTGTGTGCAGTGAAAGGAGCTCTAAGTTGTGTATTCAGTGCTGGAGAATGACACACTCTACGTACCTTACACAGCGTTTTGAGAGCACCAACATGCTTCAAACTGAAACTGCTACAAGGTGTTTGTAGCATGCAGAAAGAAGGCTTGGCATTTTAAAGAAGGAAGACGACACCAAAATCCAGGTAGTGAAACGAGCACGCCACAATGGGAGATGTGCATGTGGACAGTTGCAAGCAGCAGCTCTTTGAGGACACTTGGAAACAGAGCTGTGAAAAAACTTCGTACAAAGCGGGATTTGGCCAAAGCTGAAAGACCTTCCAAAACCAACCTTAAAGAATTTATCCAAAGAATGAATGTTGCAGTGAGCTCCTGCAGGAAAGGTGCCTCTAGGCCACAACTCCCGAGCAGGTAGCCTCATTCTGCACAGTACAAAATGCAACTGAATTCCAGCCTGAAAACTCTATACAGAAGAATGAAATGGATGTGTTTCTCTCTGAAAGAACAATCAGCCACTAGGCTTGGGCTTGCCCCCTAAAAGTCTTTGTAGAAACGTGTGTTTTCACAGCTGGAATACGTTTTGGGATGCATTGTTTCAATCTCTTGCAAGCCTCTTCTTTCTTACACAATGTGGAAAAATATGGAGTGTGTTTTCCAAATCACTTGTATTCCAGAAAAACGAACACTGCATCACTCTTGCTCAAACACGCTCTTTCTCCTAATGTGTTGAGAACTTTCAAGAAACCAGAAAAGAAGGGCATTTTGCAGTGAAATTCAGACGGGCATGTACAAGAGGTCATTTCTATTGGTTGCAGAGTGCAAAAGCATGATTGACTTCATTTTCTCGATGAAACCCTTAAATTTCCAAGTGACATGAAATAGGACTTTCACAAAAAGATGTGTTTGCGTGTGTGCAGTGAAAGGAGCTCTAAGTTGTGTATTCAGTGCTGGAGAATGACACACTCTACGTACCTTACACAGCGTTTTGAGAGCAGCAACATGCTTCAAACTGAAACTGCTACAAGGTGTGTGTAGCAGGCAGAAAGAAGGCTTGTCATTTTAAAGAAGGAAGACGACACCAAAATCCAGGTAGTGAAACGAGCACACCACAATGGGAGATGTGCATGTGGACAGTTTCAAGCAGCCGCTCTTTGTGACACTTGGAAACAGAGGTGTCAAAAAATTTCGTACAAAGCGGGATTTTTCCAAAGTTGAAAGACCTTCCAAAACCAACCCTTAAGAACGTAGCCAAACAATGAATGTTGCAATAAGCTCCTGCAGGAAAGGTGCTTCTATGACACAACCCCCGAGCAGGTAGCTACATTCTGCACAGTAGAAATGCAAATGAATTCCAGCCTGAAAATTCTATACAGAAGAATGAAATGCACGTGTATCTCTCTGAAAGAACACTCAGCCACTAGGCTTTGGCTTGCTCCTTCAAAGTCTTTGTAGAAACGTGTGTTTTCACTGCTGGAATACGTTTTGGGATGCATTGTTTCAATCTCTTGCAAGGCTGTCGTTTTTTCTTACACAATGTGGAAAAATATGGAGTGTGTTTTCCAAATCACTTGTATTCCAGAAAAACGAACACTGCATCACTCTTACTCAAACACGCTCTTTCTCCTAATGTGTTGAGAACTTTAAGAAACCAGACAAGAAGGGCATTTTGCAGTGTAACTCAGACGGGCATGTACAAGAGGTCATTTCTATTGGTTGCAGAGTGCAAAAGCATGATTGACTCATGTTCTAGATGAAACCCTGACATTTTCAAGCGACCTGAAGTAGGACTTTCACAAAAAGATGTGTTTGCGTGTCTGCGGTGAAAGGAGCTCTAAGTAGTGTATTCATTGCTGGAGAGTGACACACTCTACGTAGATTACACAGCGTTTTGAGAGCACCAACATGCTTCAAACTGAAACTGCTAAAAGGTGTGTGTAGCATGCAGAAAGAGGGCTTGGCATTACAAAGAAGGAAGACGACACCAAAATCCAGGTAGAGAGACGAGCACACCAATATGGGATAGCTGCATGTGGACATTGTCAAGCAACAGCTCTTTGTGGACACATGGAAACAGTGCTGTGAAAAAATTTCGTAGAAAGCGGATTTGGCCAAAGTTGAAAGACCTTCCGAAACCAACCCTAAAGAACTTAGCCAAACAATGAATGTTGCAATAAGCTCCTGCAGGAAATGTGCTTCTATGACAACTCCCGAGCAGGTAGCTACATTCTGCACAGTACAAAATGCAAATGAATTCCAGGCTGAAAACTCTATACAGAAGAATGAAATGCATGTGTTTCTCTCTGAAAGAACACTCAGCCACTACGCTTTGGTTTGCTCATTCAAAGTCTTTGTAGAAACGTGTGTTTTCACTGCCTGAATACGTTCGGGGATGCATTGTTTCTATCTTTTGCAAGCCTCATGTAGTTTCTTTAGACAATGTGGAAAAACAAGGAGTATGTTTCCCAAATCACTTGAAATCCAGAAAAACGCACACTGCATCACTCTTGCTCAAACACGCTCTTTCTCCCAATGTGCTGAGAACATTCAAGAAACCAGAAAAGAAGGGCATTTTGCAGTGTAACTCAGAAGGGCATGTACAAGAGTTCATTTTATAGGTTGCAGAGTGCAAAAGCATGATTGACTTCATGTTCTCGATGAAACCCTTACATTTCCAAGTGACCTGAAGTAGGACTTTCACAAAAATATGTGTTTGCGTGTGTGCGGTGAAAGGAGCTCTAGGTTGTGTATTCAGTGCTGGAGAGTGACACACTCTACGTAGGTGACACAGCGTTTTGAGAGCACCAACATGCTTCAAACTGAAACTGCTACAACGGGTGTGTAGCATGCAGAAAGATGCCTTGTCATTTCAAAGAAAGAAAAGGAAACCAAAATCCAGGTAGTGAAACACCATAATGGGAGATGTGCATGTGGACAGTTTCAAGAAGCAGCTCTTTGGGACACTTGGAAACAGAGCTGTGAAAAAACTTCGTACAAAGCGGGATTTGGTCAAAGCTGAAAGACCTTCCAAAACCAACCTTAAAGAACTTATCCAAAGAATGAATGTTGCAGTGAGCTCCTGCAGGAACGGTGCCTCTATGCCACAACTCCCGAGCAGGTAGCCTCATTCTGCACAGTACAAAATGCAACTGAATTCCAGCCTGAAAACTCTATACAGAAGAATGAAATGGATGTGTTTCTCTCTGAAAGAACACTCAGCCACTAGGCTTGGGCTTGCCCCCTAAAAGTCTTTGTAGAAACGTGTGTTTTCACAGCTGGAATACGTTTTGGGATGCACTGTTTCAATCTCTTGCAAGCCTCTTGTTTCTTACACAATGTGGAAAAACATGGAGTATTTCCCAAATCACTTGTATTCCAGAAAAACGCTCACTACATCACTCTTGCTCAAACACGCTCTTTCTCCTAATGTGTTGAGAACTTTCAAGAAACCAGAAAAGAAGGGCATTTTGCAGTGAAATTCAGACGGGCATGTACAAGAGGTCATTTCTATTGCTTGCAGAGTGCAAACGCATAATTGACTTCATTTTCTCGATGAAACCCTTACATTTCCAAGTGACCTGAAGTAGGACTTTGACAAAAAGATGTGTTTGCGTGTGTGCAGTGAAAGGAGCTCTAAGTTGTGTATTCAGTGCTGGAGAATGACACACTCTACGTACCTTACACAGCGTTTTGAGAGCAGAAGCATGCTTCAAACTGAAACTGCTACAATTTGTGTGTAGCAGGCAGAAAGAAGGCTTGTCATTTTAAAGAAGGAAGACGACACCAAAATCCAGGTAGTGAAACGAGCACACCACAATGGGAGATGTGCATGTGGACAGTTTCAAGCAGCAGCTCTTTGGGACACTTGGAAACAGAGGTGTCAAAAAATTTCGTACAAAGCGGGATTTGGCCAAAGTTGAAAGACCTTCCAAAACCAACCCTTAAGAACGTAGCCAAACAATGAATGTTGCAATAAGCTCCTGCAGGGAAGGTGCTTCTATGACACAACCCCCGAGCAGGTAGCTACATTCTGCACGGTAGAAATGCAAATGAATTCCAGCCTGAAAACTCTATACAGAAGAATGAAATGCACGTGTATCTCTCTGAAAGAACACTCAGCCACTAGGCTTTGGCTTGCTCCTTCAAAGTCTTTGTAGAAACGTGTGTTTTCACTGCTGGAATACGTTTTGGGATGCATTGTTTCAATCTCTTGCAAGCCTCTTGTTTCTTACACAATGTGGAAAAATATGGAGTGTGTTTTCCATATCACTTGTATTCCAGAAAAACGAACACTGCATCACTCTTGCTCAAACACACTCTTTCTCCTAATGTGTTGAGAACTTTCAAGAAACCAGAAAAGAAGGGCATTTTGCAGTGAAATTCAGACGGGCATGTACAAGAGGTCATTTCTATTGCTTGCAGAGTGCAAACGCATGATTGACTTCATTTTCTCGATGAAACCCTTACATTTCCAAGTGACCTGAAGTAGGACTTTGACAAAAAGATGTGTTTGCGTGTGTGCAGTGAAAGGAGCTCTAAGTTGTGTATTCAGTGCTGGAGAATGACACACTCTACGTACCTTACACAGCGTTTTGAGAGCAGCAACATGCTTCAAACTGAAACTGCTACAATTTGTGTGTAGCAGGCAGAAAGAAGGCTTGTCATTTTAAAGATGGAAGACGACACCAAAATCCAGGTAGTGAAACGAGCACGCCACAATGGGAGATGTGCATGTGGACAGTTTCAAGCAGCAGCTCTTTGTGACACTTGGAAACAGAGGTGTCAAGAAATTTCGTACAAAGCGGGATTTGGCCAAAGTTGAAAGACCTTCCAAAACCAACCCTTAAGAACGTAGCCAAACAATGAATGTTGCAATAAGCTCCTGCAGGGAAGGTGCTTCTATGACACAACCCCCGAGCAGGTAGCTACATTCTGCACAGTAGAAATGCAAATGAATTCCAGCCTGAAAACTCTATACAGAAGAATGAAATGCACGTGTATCTCTCTGAAAGAACACTCAGCCACTAGGCTTTGGCTTGCTCCTTCAAAGTCTTTGTAGAAACGTGTGTTTTCACTGCTGGAATACGTTTTGGGATGCATCGTTTCAATCTCTTGCAAGCCTCTTGTTTCTTACACAATGTGGAAAAATATGGAGTGTGTTTTCCAAATCACTTGTATTCCAGAAAAACGAACACTGCATCACTCTTGCTCAAACACGCTCTTTCTCCTAATGTGTTGAGACCTTTCAAGAAACCAGAAAAGAAGGGCATTTTGCAGTGTAACTCAGACGGGCATGTACAAGAGGTCATTTCTATTGGTTGCAGAGTGCAAAAGCATGATTGACTTCATGTTCTAGATGAAACCCTGATATTTTCAAGCGACCTGAAGTAGGACTTTCACAAAAAGATGTGTTTGCGTGTCTGCGGTGAAAGGAGCTCTAAGTAGTGTATTCATTGCTGGAGAGTGACACACTCTACGTAGATTACACAGCGTTTTGAGAGCACCAACATGCTTCAAACTGAAACTGCTAAAAGGTGTGTGTAGCATGCAGAAAGAAGGCTTGGCATTTCAAAGAAGGAAGACGACACCAAAATCCAGGTAGAGAGATGAGCACACCAGTATGGGATAGCTGCATGTGGACATTGTCAAGCAACAGCTCTTTGTGGACACTTGGAAACAGTGCTGTGAAAAAATTTCGTAGAAAGCGGATTTGGCCAAAGTTGAAACACCTTCCAAAACCAACCCTAAAGAACTTAGCCAAACAATGAATGTTGCAATAAGCTCCTGCAGGAAATGTGCTTCTATGACAACTCCCGAGCAGGTAGCTACATTCTGCACAGTACAAAATGCAAATGAATTCCAGGCTGAAAACTCTATACAGAAGAATGAAATGCATGTGTTTCTCTCTGAAAGAACACTCAGCCACTACGCTTTGGCTTGCTCACTCAAAGTCTTTGTAGAAACATGTGTTTTCACTGCCTGAATACGTTCGGGGATGCATTGTTTCTATCTTTTGCAAGCCTCATGTAGTTTCTTTAGACAATGTGGAAAAACAAGGAGTATGTTTCCCAAATCACTTGAAATCCAGCAAAACGCACACTGCATCATTCTTGCTCAAACACGCTCTTTCTCCTAATGTGTTGAGAACATTCAAGAAACCAGAAAAGAAGGGCATTTTGCACTGAAATTAAGACGGGTATGTTCAAAAGGACATTTTATAGGTTGCAGAGTGCAAAAGCATGATTGACTTCATTTTCTCGATGAAACCCTTACATTTCCAAGTGACCTGAAGTAAGACTTTCACAAAGAGATGTGTTTGCGTGTGTGCAGTGAAAAGAGCTCTAAGTTGTGTATTCAGTGCTGGAGAGTGACACACTCTACGTAGGTGACACAGCGTTTTGAGAGCACCAACATGCATCAAACTGAAACTGCTACAAGGTGTGTGTAGCATGCAGAAAGAAAGCTTGTCATTTCAAAGAAGGAAGACGACACCAAAATCCAGGTAGAGAGACGAGCACACCAGTATGGGAGGTGTGCTGTGGACAGTTTCAAGCAGCAGCTCTTTGTGGACACTTGGAAACAGCGCTGAAAAAAAATTTCGTACAAACCGGGATTTGGCCAAAGTTGAAAGACCTTCCAAAACCAACCCTAAAGAACTTAGCCAAACAATGAATGTTGCAATAATCTCCTGCAGGAAAGGTGCTCCTATGACACAACGCCCGAGCAGGTAGCCCCATTCTGCACAGTACAAAATGCAAATGAATTCCAGGATGAAAACTCTACACAGAAGAATGAAATCCATGTGTTTCTCTCTGAAAGAACACTCAGCCACTAGGCTTTGCCTTGCTCCTTCAAAGTCATTTTAGAAACGTGTGTTTTCACTGCTGGAATACGTTTTGGGATGCATATGGCCTCATGACTCCTTGCGCGAGAGGATTGCATGATTTGTTTTACCTCAAGTGGATTATATTAAATAAAATTTTCCACTTTCAACCTTGTGTGGATATCTCTAGGACTCACTTCTGAGAAATATTTTTAAAGTTAGATTTTTCATAACATATTAAAAAGATATGTTCTTAAATTGTTTAGAACAATTTTTTTTATATATACTTTTATGTAATTTAGAGGGAGAGGGAGGGAAATGGAGAGAGAGAGAGAAACATCAATGAGAAAGAGACATCCATCGGCTGCCTTCTGCATGCAGCCTAGTTGGGATCGAGCCTGCAAACTGGGCATGTGCCCTGACTGAGAATCAAACTGGCGACCTCTCCGTGCATGGGACAGCACTCACCTAACTGAGCCACACCGGCCAGTGCTAAAGTTAGGTTTATAGCCAAACTAGTCCCAAAGAGTTTTCACATAAGGTAAGAATTAATTAGTTCCTATTCATTTGCCAATTTCCTTAGTTTGTAAAAAAGTTTATAAACAGCATAATTTTCCAACCTCATTAGGCTCTCCATAAAATCCATATAAATATTAAAAAGGTTAAGTTGTAAGCATGATAGAAACAGGTGGCAGCTTTTCTAGTAATTATTGGGATACCTTCTTCTCACAGTTGATATAGACTTACTTACATCAAGCTACTCAGGGAACACTTCAATTTTTGGATTTGGAATAATCCGTAGTGTATAACTTTATAATGCAGTTGATCTGACTGGACTCACGCAGTGCCTTACACATAGAAGACACGTAAGGAAATTGTTGAAAGCATACCTATATATTCCTGATGACAACGAGTTGTCTCTACGTGATTCATCAGGTATTCTCTGAAGGCTTAAAAGAGTTTTCCCCAAGTAACTCACTGTCAGAATTCAACTTCAAATTCTTAACACCCGTGACAGGTACAATGACAGCTTCACTCAGGTGTTTCTGAGACTAATTAAAAAGAGGATACTGCTTACACTGGCCAATGTGGCTCAGTTGGTTGGAGGGTCATCCTGTCCACCAAAAGGTCACAGGTTCAACTCCCGTCAGGGCACGTACCCAGACTGCAGGTTAGAGCCACACTAGGGGCATGTACAGGAGGCAACTGGTCGATGTCTCTTTCACACATTGATGTTTCTCTCTCCCTCTCCCTTCCTCTCTCTCTAAAGCCAATTTTAAAAATTATAAAGTTGAATCTTGAACGTATATTCAAACCAACGAAAATGCTTTGAAAAGCCCTTATGCCCAGGCCCATCTCAAATCGACTGGGCTCTCTGAGGACAGGGCCTAGTCACTGATGTTATCTGGAAGCTCCCCAGGTGATTCTAGGAGCAACCAGAGCTAAGAAGCAGTGAATTTAACCTGGCAACAAAGAGACCACAATCAATCATATTTCTCCCCAACAAATCCCATCCTTTCCCCATCGCCCCCACTCTCCACACATACCCCGAGAATGCTCTAAGGAAACATGGGGTGTGTGGCCTTGAGCCTCCCGGTAATGGCGCTGCTGGAAGCGCAGGAGCCGGTCCCTGGGATGCCACAGGGCTGATCTGACAGCTGCCTATCAGGTATCATTGCCTAAGACTCCTGCTCTCACTGCCCAGTCACTGTTGCAACATCAATGTGGAAACCCCTGTCCCTGGGCACTTGTCCTCATTGACAGAACTCTCAGGAGGTTACGGTGAGAATTATCAGCCTGGTATCACAGCCCAACAGTCTTCACCTGTTCCCTTAACCATGGGATTGGAATTACGTGTTCTGTGCATCCTGGGGAGTGACAGTTTATTTTTCTCTTTTGACCTTAAGTAAGCTTCTCCCGGTCCTTGTATTCGGAGTTGATCGTGTCCCCGGTGTGTCGCTACAGAGCAGGTGGCGAGCACTTGTAAGACCACCGCCGTGGGTCTGCTGCGACCGAGCAATTAGACGATGCAGGAGAACGCTGTAGCTCACAGATTACACCGAGTTTCAGAAAAGCAAATACCTGAGCGCCCACCTTGTGGCAAACACTGGGTGCGCACACACAAACATACCCACAGGTAGGACGTCTGTCCTATGCACAGCTGTATGTCCCCTTAAGTGACTGGTACCTTTTCCACTTTATTCCTATTTAATCTCTTCATTGACTAATTTATCTCATCATTTCCAAATACAATTGGGGGTAAGGAGAGGAAAAACAATAGCAAGACCTTCTTGAAGGTGACTTGCAAGTCTTTTGCAGTATAAATGCAAGTGGATTTCAAATGAAAACCCCCTTTGATGAATCAAGGCCTTATTCAGGAAACGCTAACATCCTAGATGTCGATTGGTAATACACGTGTCCCCGGAATTCTAGAAACAAACGGGTTCCAGTCAGCTGAGCGATATCAGGTATTATATCCGAGTTGCAAACTTTTAAAAAGGCAAACCGACAGTCTTTACGTCCTACCTCATTGCCCCTTCTCGTCTCACCCAGTGGCAAACAGAAGGAAAAGCAAGGAAGGCGGCCACGCTTCAGAAACACTGTTTGAAAACCAGAGAAAGAGCTTTGCTTGACCATTAAAGCACAAATAGAAAATAGTAAATCTCCTTCCCTCTCCCTGGGCTCCTCCAAGCAAAGCACTAGCAGCAAAGCCCATGTAAGGTTTGACAAATACTCAAGGACAAGGCAGGGCGGCTGAGTAAGAGGGCTGGGCTGCGTGTTCAGCCCGTGTTGGCTTAGATCTGGTTCTGGGAAGAGGTTCCCCAGTCCAGCCTCGCGGGCACCCTCGGAGACCAGAGAGGGGGGTGGAGGGGCATCAGATGAGGCAGGCCTAGGTGCAGAGGCATCAGATGACCACGCTGAGTGTCATGCTCTGGTCCTGGGGCGGGATCCTGCGGGACCAGCGAGCAAGAGATTGCCCAGCTGCTCGCAAAAACTTGCGTGCTCAGCAGGGCCCCCTGGCGCCGGGGCCCGGTACTGCAGCGCCCCCTTGCATCAGGCCCCTGCACAGCAGCAGCGACTTGCATCATGCTCCGGTACTGCAGCGCCCCCTTGCATCAGGCCCCTGGACTGCAGCACCCCTGCACCGCAGAGCTCCCTTGCATCATGCCCCGGTACTGCAGCGCCCCCTGCACCACCCTCCATAACGCCGGACATGCCACAGTGCCCAGGGGCCGGGGCCTGTGAAAGAGCAAGGGCGGGGCCAAGATTCAGGGCATAGCCTCTAGACTCACTTGGATTGAAGCATTAAGAGTCAGGGAGAAAGGCAGGGGATGGGGTGTGAGGAAAGACCCAGAGTTTGGAAAGAAGTGGCGAGCCTCGTGGGTGACACAGGTGCGGGTGGCCCCAGGGACAGAGCAGTTGCAGGACACTGAAAAATGTGGGAGATGAGGCTCTGGCCCACCCAGTCTCTGGAGCAGGTGAAAGACATTCTATGGGTGGGATTGGGGGCAACAGATTGCAGGCGGCCCGAAGCCGTGGAAGGAGCAGGGACTTGTGCGCCAGCGCTCCACCAGGAGCGCACGCTTGCGGGGTCCTGCCGTCCTCAGACGGGGCCCGAGCTTGCAAGACTCCAGCAGAGGCGACCACGGCGTAGCCTTGGTGTGGGTCTGGCGCTCTCGGCCACAGTGAGATCTGCTACAGAGGTGCCGGGGGCGCCGGCAGTGCGCAGCTCAGCTGGGGAACAGCCATGAACTCATGGAGATCCACGAGGAGGACAGGAAGCCGAAACAGCCACACACACACACACAGGGAAAGGGTGCAGGGCAAGGGCTGAGGGAGGACCCCTGGGTAGCAGAGGAAGGCGCTGTACACTAAGCGCTGCGATTCAGGGGCATAGGCCAAGGTCAGCGGCACGCTGCTGGGCACAGGAGAGGGTCCTGGAAGGCCAGGAGCTGGCCACTTTGCACAGGGTCCGTCTGCTGCTGCTGACCCAAAGGAAGTTGGTTGCTGGTGACTCCCTCCAAGACGTGGAGAGCACAGCCCACGACGAGCAGTGGCTTGCACACCCCAGGGGCCACAGGCCTGCCAACCACCCACCAGCGTGCTGCGAAACACCCTTTGCTCTGCGGCAGGAAGAATGACCCCAGCAGCCCAGCTGTGGACACTCAGCCAATCCTTGGAGCCCGCTCGCCCTTGCAGGTGGCCGAGGCACTCGTGGTGGCACTAGACGCGCTGATGCAGCACGCAGGCTCCACCAAAACTCCCGCTTCCCGATCCTCTTCCTCCACTCAAGCCAAACGCCTCCTTTGCCACGACGTGAGACCACAGGCACCTGCATGCTGCTGACCCAGCCCATTCCCTGGTGGCTCCGTCAGGCCACAGGACGTGCATCCAGCCAGGCTTTGGCTCGGCTGCACTTCAAGACTGCTTGTTATTAGTGTCATTTTAAGCCTAAGTAGACATCCGTCTCCCAGGAAGTAATCTTGATGTGTTATGAGTTCTGTTATTATGTCACAGAAAGGAAAAGCGGTTTGCTGGAGAAGCCTGGCGCAGGAAGCAAATGGGAATAAATAAGGGCGTGCTCTAAAGAAACAGTTATGGCCTTTGAAGGCGCTTACAAGGGCTGTCATTTCCCACCTGCGCCTGCGTTGAGTCTTGTAAGAAGCAGGAGGTCAGTGTGACCCCACGTTTGCTCTGCAAGGGCAGGGTCCCAGAAGGACTGGCGCCGCACAGGAACCTGCCTGCTGCACACCCAGCATGGCCAGGCCACCCATCTGACCGCCCTGGGGCAGGGGACGCTGCAGCCCTGTGCCTGCTACCCAGGTGCCTGGGCGAGCCTTGTAGTACGTGACCAAGGGCAACTGTGCTGTCCTGGGCTAGAGAAGGAGCCCAGCGCCTGCTTCTAACCCACAGCAGGTTTTACTTAATTTTTGTAGCTCAAAGGATTTTTTTTATTATTATATTACTTGGCAATAACTAATTGTGTGTGGTGAGAAAGAGTGTAGCTTTCCATTCATCATTAGATGCCGTTCCAGAAGGAGGAGATGAATTCATGGGTCGGTGAGTGGGGGGAGGGGGGCAGGCTTGAGTCACCAGCAATGAAGGATAGGGTTTCTGAGAGCTGAAGGAGGGCAGGAGGGGATGCCTAAAAGACTCTGTCACCCGGCCCTCGGGGCTCAGCAGTTGAGCATCGACCTATGAACCAGAAGATCGTGGTTCAATTCCCAGTCGGGGCACATGTCTGGGTTGTGGAAGCCCCAGTGTGGGGCATGCAGGAAGCATCAGATCAGTGACTCTCTCATCACTGATGTTTCTCTCCCTCTCTCCCTCTCTCTCTCTCTCTCTCTCTTTCCCTCCCTCCCTGTCTCTGAAATCAATAAAAACATATTTAAAATTAAAAAATAAAAAAAGACTGTTAAGTGCTTATTCTGGCTTAGGTGTCCGGGCTTCAACCCCAGACGTCACAATGAAACACACTTGACCTCTCCTTGTTAGGCCCCTCTTGCAAGCTCTCGAGGAGATTTGTCGCATAAAGGGCCCTGCAGAGATTCTGAGCAAACTCTTGTTACTCACCTCTGCTTGGAGTCACCTGTGAAACGTTCAGTTGTGTGAGCTCCAAGGGCCCACAGTGGACAGGAAGTGCAGTGACCGCAGCCCTCCACTTGTTGGGTGCAGTCCGCCCTCTGCAATGGAATTAGCCAGGGTGGCTCTCCAACGCGACTCACCGTAGAAGGACCCACGGGAAGATGGATGTTTGAATCCCACCCGCTCCCCTTCACTCGGGTGGAGGTAGATTCAGAACGGACGTATTTCATAGATAATATGGGAAAGTAGCAGAAAAAAAAGGCAGAATAGAGATATCAAGAGTGGGAAATGAGAAATCGATTTGGAAAGCAGAGGAGAACCATTGAAAACCTGTTGGAAGTGTGCACGCGCAGTTCAAAATAAGGCTTTCTACTTACGAAGTCCGGTTGGGGGTGTGTGGTCTTTTAACAAACCAAGATGGCAACGCTCATCCATCCAAATAAATATTTTGCATTTCCAACATCTGCAGACTAGCTTATCTTAGCAAAATATATGGATCCCTGGGAAGGTGTGCCCAAATCCATTTTAAACTTTTATTTTGGATGTACCAGAAAATCCTGTTTGTGACTCTGTCGTGAAGGATTTGGAATCTGATCCAATTTTGTTTAAAGGCCCAAGTGTTGAATGTTCTTTAAATTTCACAAATTATGTGTGGAAGAGTGTGAGTAAATGCTAACATTTAAATAATGATCCAGATTCATGGTGGTATAGAAATTAATCCTGGCCCTGGCCGGTTTGGCTCAGCGGTTAGAGTACTGGTCGGGGCTCCGACTGAAAGGTCGCGGTTCCGTTCCTGCTCAAGGACACGTACCTCAGCTGCAGGTTCACTCCCCAGCCCCAGTTCAGGCTCGTACTGAAGGCAAGCAATTGATGTTTCTCTCTCTTCTCTCTCTCTTCCTTCCTTCCACTCTCTAAAAGTCAATGGAAAAAAATATCCTCAGGTGAGGTTTTAAAAAAAGATACAAAAGAAGTTACTCCTGAAATGCTCTACTCTGTCTTTGATGAACCTGTGGATTTAGGCACATTCAGTCTTGGAGAGAACAGACAGAGCTTGGCGCCATGTACTGAAATGCTGTCCTTCCTGGGGTTGGGTCCAGAGGCTCACAGAAGACCCCAAATCACAGTTCGTTCCTGGAATTGCTGGAATTGACAAATCCAGATTGAGTAGCGTGTTTTTCTGGGCATGATTTATCCTTGCTTTAACCATGGCCATCTGAGGTTGTGAGTTATGCTGTGTGTGTAACTGGCTTGGTTTATTAATCCCACAACTGGAGACTCTACTACTGATTTAATATTTACTGAGCACCCAAAATATGTCAAACACAGTACAAGCCCCAGCTTGAAGAGCTTCACAAAGTGAGTCAGCCGCACATGCATCTTATACACATAGCAAAGGCATCAACGCATGAAGGAAAATCAATGGAGGCACTGCCTTGGGGAACAGGTGCTCCTGACCTCTCATCTGTGGGGAATGGACCCTGGGCTCACTCCCAGATCTTTGCCTGGGTCCCCTTGACGTCAGTTCTGTGACTTGCCTTTGCAAGACTGCTTGATGTTCAGGAATGCAAGCCACAGGACAGAGGTGGTTAACTGGCCCACCTGAGAAGATAAACCTGGAACTCAGCACCCCCTCTAGAGGAGCAGGCTGAAAATCCACAAGAACAAAATTCAGGAAGGTTACATCAATCGGAATACTGTTACCTTAGCATCCCTCACAGTTGCTAATTCCAGGTAACTGTTGCCAACACATATTGAAACACTCCCCAGCCGATTTAGTGAGCTGAATCTATTGATTGACTGCCAAAAGTGAGACCTGGTGACAATGCTTGCAAAGCGGATTACAGACCCTCCCGTCAGCCTCAGAGAGGGCTGCTGCCAAGTGCCAGACTGGCTCAGTTCCCAGCTCTATGGCCCGTATGGCTCCTTGCAGGAGAGGATTGGATGCTCCGTATTACCTAAAGTGGATTATATTAAATAAAATTTTCTACTTTCAACCCTGTGTGGATTTCTCTAGGACTCACTTCTGATAGACTTTTTTAAAGTTAGTTTTTTCGTAACATTTTAAAAAGATATGTTCTTAAATTGTTTAGAACAATTTTTTTAAATATATATTTTTATGTGTTTTAGGGGGAGAGGGAGGGAAATGGAGAGAGAGAGAGAAACATCAATGAGAAAGAGACATCCATCGGCTGCCTTCTGCATGCAGCCTAGTTGGGATCGAGCCTGCAACCTGGGCATGTGCCCTGACTGAGAATCAAACTGGCGACCTCTCCGTGCATGGGACAGCACTCACCCAACTGAGCCACACCGGCCAGTGCTAAAGTTAGGTTTATAGCCAAACTAGTCCCAAAGAGATTTCACATAAGGTAAGAATTAATTAGTTGCTATTCATTTGCCAATTTGCTTAGTTTGTAAAAATGTTTATAAACAGCATAATTCTCCAACCTCATTGGGCTCTCCATAAAATCCATATAAATATTAAAAAGGTTAAGTTGTAAGCATGATAGAAACAGGTGGCAGCTTTTCTAGTAATTATTGGGATACCTTCTTCTCACAGTTGATATAGACTTACTTACATCAAGCTACTCAGGGAACACTTCAATTTTTGGATTTGGAATAATCCGTAGTGTATAACTTTATAATGCAGTTGATCTGACTGGACTCGCGCAGTGCCTTACACATAGAAGACACGTAAGGAAATTGTTGAAAGCATACCTATATATTCCTGATGACAACGAGTTGTCTCTACGTGATTCATCAGGTATTCTCTGAAGGCTTAAAAGAGTTTTCCCCAAGTAACTCACTGTCAGAATTCAACTTCAAATTCTTAACACCCGTGACAGGTACAATGACAGCTTCACTCAGGTGTTTCTGAGACTAATTAAAAAGAGGATACTGCTTACCCTGGCCAGTGTGGCTCAGTTGGTTGGAGGGTCATCCTGTCCACCAAAAGGTCACAGGTTCAACTCCCGTCAGGGCACGTACCCAGACTGCAGGTTAGAGCCGCAGTAGGGGCATGTACAGGAGGCAACTGGTCGATGTCTCTTTCACACATTGATGTTTCTCTCTCCCTCTCCCTTCCTCTCTCTCTAAAGCCAATTTTAAAAATTATAAAGTTGAATCTTGAACGTATATTCAAACCAACGAAAATGCTTTGAAAAGCCCTTATGCCCAGGCCCATCTCAAATCGACTGGACTCTCTGAGGACAGGGCCTAGTCAGTGATGTTATCTGGAAGCTCCCCAGGTGATTCTAGGAGCAACCAGAGCTAAGAAGCAGTGAATTTAACCTGGCAACAAAGAGACCACAATCAATCATATTTCTCCCCAACAAATCCCATCCTTTCCCCATCGCCCCCACTCTCCACACATACCCCGAGAATGCTCTAAGGAAACATGGGGTGTGTGGCCTTGAGCCTCCCGGTAATGGCGCTGCTGGAAGCGCAGGAGCCGGTCCCTGGGATGCCACAGGGCTGATCTGACAGCTGCCTATCAGGTATCATTGCCTAAGACTCCTGCTCTCACTGCCCAGTCACTGTTGCAACATCAATGTGGAAACCCCTGTCCCTGGGCACTTGTCCTCATTGACAGAACTCTCAGGAGGTTACGGTGAGAATTATCAGCCTGGTATCACAGCCCAACAGTCTTCACCTGTTCCCTTAACCATGGGATTGGAATTACGTGTTCTGTGCATCCTGGGGAGTGACAGTTTATTTTTCTCTTTTGACCTTAAGTAAGCTTCTCCCGGTCCTTGTATTTGGAGTTGATCGTGTCCCCGGTGTGTCGCTACAGAGCAGGTGGCGAGCACTTGTAAGACCACCGCCGTGGGTCTGCTGCGACCGAGCAATTAGACGATGCAGGAGAACGCTGTAGCTCACAGATTACACCGAGTTTCAGAAAAGCAAATACCTGAGCGCCCACCTTGTGGCAAACACTGGGTGCGCACACACAAACATACCCACAGGTAGGACGTCTGTCCTATGCACAGCTGTATGTCCCCTTAAGTGACTGGTACCTTTTCCACTTTATTCCTATTTAATCTCTTCATTGACTAATTTATCTCATCATTTTCAAATACAATTGGGGGTAAGGAGAGGAAAAACAATAGCAAGACCTTCTTGAAGGTGACTTGTAAGTCTTTTGCAGTATAAATGCAAGTGGATTTCAAATGAAAACCCCCTTTGATGAATCAAGGCCTTATTCAGGAAACGCTAACATCCTAGATGTCGATTGGTAATACACGCGTCCCCGGAATTCTAGAAACAAACGGGTTCCAGTCAGCTGAGCGATATCAGGTATTATATCCGAGTTGCAAACTTTTAAAAAGGCAAACCGACAGTCTTTACGTCCTACCTCATTGCCCCTTCTCGTCTCACCCAGTGGCAAACAGAAGGAAAAGCAAGGAAGGCGGCCACGCTTCAGAAACACTGTTTGAAAACCAGAGAAAGAGCTTTGCTTGACCATTAAAGCACAAATAGAAAATAGTAAATCTCCTTCCCTCTCCCTGGCCTCCTCCAAGCAAAGCACTAGCAGCAAAGCCCATGTAAGGTTTGACAAATACTCAAGGACAAGGCAGGGCGGCTGAGTAAGAGGGCTGGGCTGCGTGTTCAGCCCGTGTTGGCTTAGATCTGGTTCTGGGAAGAGGTTCCCCAGTCCAGCCTCGCGGGCACCCTCGGAGACCAGAGAGGGGGGTGGAGGGGCATCAGATGAGGCAGGCCTAGGTGCAGAGGCATCAGATGACCACGCTGAGTGTCATGCTCTGGTCCTGCGGCGGGATCCTGCGGGACCAGCGAGCAAGAGATTGCCCAGCTGCTCGCAAAAACTTGCGTGCTCAGCAGGGCCCCCTGGCGCCGGGGCCCGGTACTGCAGCGCCCCCTTGCATCAGGCCCCTGCACAGCAGCAGCGACTTGCATCATGCTCCGGTACTGCAGCGCCCCCTTGCATCAGGCCCCTGGACTGCAGCACCCCTGCACCGCAGAGCTCCCTTGCATCATGCCCCGGTACTGCAGCGCCCCCTGCACCACCCTCCATAACGCCAGACATGCCACAGTGCCCAGGGGCCGGGGCCTGTGAAAGAGCAAGGGCGGGGCCGAGATTCAGGGCATAGCCTCTAGACTCACTTGGATTGGAGCATTAAGAGTGAGGGAGAAAGGCAGGGGATGGGGTGTGAGGCAAGACCCAGAGTTTGGCAAGAAGTGGAGAGCCTCGTGGGTGACACAGGTGCGGGTGGCCCCAGGGACAGAGCAGTTGCAGGACACTGAAAAATGTGGGAGATGAGGCTCTGGCCCACCCAGTCTCTGGAGCAGGTGAAAGACATTCTATGGGTGGGATTGGGGGCAACAGATTGCAGGCGCCCGAAGCCGTGGAAGGAGCAGGGACTTGTGCGCCAGCGCCCCACCAGGAGCGCACGCTTGCGGGATCCTGCCGTCCTCAGACGGGGCCCGAGCTTGCAAGACTCCAGCAGAGGCGACCACGGCGTAGCCTTGGTGTGGGTCTGGCGCTCTCGGCCACAGTGAGATCTGCTACAGAGGTGCCGGGGGCGCCGGCAGTGCGCAGCTCAGCTGGGGAACGGCCATGAACTCGTGGAGATCCACGAGGAGGACAGGAAGCCGAAACAGCCACACACACACACACAGGGAAAGGGTGCAGGGCAAGGGCTGAGGGAGGACCCCTGGGTAGCAGAGGAAGGCGCTGTACACTAAGCGCTGCGATTCAGGGGCATAGGCCAAGGTCAGCGGCACGCTGCTGGGCACAGGAGAGGGTCCTGGAAGGCCAGGAGCTGGCCACTTTGCACAGGGTCCGTCTGCTGCTGCTGACCCAAAGGAAGTTGGTTGCTGGTGACTCCCTCCAAGACGTGGAGAGCACAGCCCACGACGAGCAGTGGCTTGCACACCCCAGGGGCCACAGGCCTGCCAACCACCCACCAGCGTGCTGCGAAACACCCTTTGCTCTGCGGCAGGAAGAATGACCCCAGCAGCCCAGCTGTGGACACTCAGCCAATCCTTGGAGCCCGCTCGCCCTTGCAGGTGGCCGAGGCACTCGTGGTGGCACTAGACGCGCTGATGCAGCACGCAGGCTCCACCAAAACTCCCGCTTCCCGATCCTCTTCCTCCACTCAAGCCAAACGCCTCCTTTGCCACGACGTGAGACCACAGGCACCTGCATGCTGCTGACCCAGCCCATTCCCTGGTGGCTCCGTCAGGCCACAGGACGTGCATCCAGCCAGGCTTTGGCTCGGCTGCACTTCAAGACTGCTTGTTATTAGTGTCATTTTAAGCCTAAGTAGACATCCGTCTCCCAGGAAGTAATCTTGATGTGTTATGAGTTCTGTTATTATGTCACAGAAAGGAAAAGCGGTTTGCTGGAGAAGCCTGGCGCAGGAAGCAAATGGGAATAAATAAGGGCGTGCTCTAAAGAAACAGTTATGGCCTTTGAAGGCGCTTACAAGGGCTGTCATTTCCCACCTGCGCCTGCGTTGAGTCTTGTAAGAAGCAGGAGGGCAGTGTGACCCCACGTTTGTTCTGCAAGGGCAGGGCCCCAGAAGGACTGGCGCCGCACAGGAACCTGCCTGCTGCACACCCAGCATGGCCAGGCCGCCCATCTGGCCGCCCTGGGGCAGGGGACGCTGCAGCCCTGTGCCTGCTACCCAGGTGCCTGGGCGAGCCTTTTAGTACGTGACCAAGGGCAACTGTGCTGTCCTGGGCTAGAGAAGGAGCCCAGCGCCTGCTTCTAACCCACAGCAGGTTTTACTTAATTTTTGTAGCTCAAAGGATTTTTTTTATTATTATATTACTTGGCAATAACTAATTGTGTGTGGTGAGAAAGAGTGTAGCTTTCCATTCATCATTAGATGCCGTTCCAGAAGGAAGAGATGAATTCATGGGTCGGTGAGTGGGGGGGGGGGGGGCAGGCTTGAGTCACCAGCAATGAAGGATAGGGTTTTTGAGAGCTGAAGGAGGGCAGGAGGGGATGCCTAAAAGACTCTGTCACCCGGCCCTCGGGGCTCAGCAGTTGAGCATCGACCTATGAACCAGAAGATCGTGGTTCAATTCCCAGTCGGGGCACATGTCTGGGTTGTGGAAGCCCCAGTGTGGGGCATGCAGGAAGCATCAGATCAGTGACTCTCTCATCACTGATGTTTCTCTCCCTCTCTCCCTCTCTCTCTCTCTCTCTCTCTTTCCCTCCCTCCCTGTCTCTGAAATCAATAAAAACATATTTAAAATTAAAAAATAAAAAAAGACTGTTAAGTGCTTATTCTGGCTTAGGTGTCCGGGCTTCAACCCCAGACGTCACAATGAAACACACTTGACCTCTCCTTGTTAGGCCCCTCTTGCAAGCTCTCGAGGAGATTTGTCGCATAAAGGGCCCTGCAGAGATTCTGAGCAAACTCTTGTTACTCACCTCTGCTTGGAGTCACCTGTGAAACGTTCAGTTGTGTGAGCTCCAAGGGCCCACAGTGGACAGGAAGTGCAGTGACCGCAGCCCTCCACTTGTTGGGTGCAGTCCGCCCTCTGCAATGGAATTAGCCAGGGTGGCTCTCCAACGCGACTCACCGTAGAAGGACCCACGGGAAGATGGATGTTTGAATCCCACCCGCTCCCCTTCACTCGGGTGGAGGTAGATTCAGAACGGACGTATTTCATAGATAATATGGGAAAGTAGCAGAAAAAAAAGGCAGAATAGAGATATCAAGAGTGGGAAATGAGAAATCGATTTGGAAAGCAGAGGAGAACCATTGAAAACCTGTTGGAAGTGTGCACGCGCAGTTCAAAATAAGGCTTTCTACTTACGAAGTCCGGTTGGGGGTGTGTGGTCTTTTAACAAACCAAGATGGCAACGCTCATCCATCCAAATAAATATTTTGCATTTCCAACATCTGCAGACTAGCTTATCTTAGCAAAATATATGGATCCCTGGGAAGGTGTGCCCAAATCCATTTTAAACTTTTATTTTGGATGTACCAGAAAATCCTGTTTGTGACTCTGTCGTGAAGGATTTGGAATCTGATCCAATTTTGTTTAAAGGCCCAAGTGTTGAATGTTCTTTAAATTTCACAAATTATGTGTGGAAGAGTGTGAGTAAATGCTAACACTTAAATAATGATCCAGATTCATGATGGTATAGAAATTAATCCTGGCCCTGGCCGGTTTGGCTCAGCGGTTAGAGTACTGGTCGGGGCTCCGACTGAAAGGTCGCGGTTCCGTTCCTGCTCAAGGACACGTACCTCAGCTGCAGGTTCACTCCCCAGCCCCAGTTCAGGCTCGTACTGAAGGCAAGCAATTGATGTTTCTCTCTCTTCTCTCTCTCTTCCTTCCTTCCACTCTCTAAAAGTCAATGGAAAAAAATATCCTCAGGTGAGGTTTTAAAAAAAGATACAAAAGAAGTTACTCCTGAAATGCTCTACTCTGTCTTTGATGAACCTGTGGATTTAGGCACATTCAGTCTTGGAGAGAACAGACAGAGCTTGGCGCCATGTACTGAGATGCTGTCCTTCCTGGGGTTGGGTCCAGAGGCTCACAGAAGACCCCAAATAACAGTTCGTTCCTGGAATTGCTGGAATTGACAAATCCAGATTGAGTAGCGTGTTTTTCTGGGCATGATTTATCCTTGCTTTAACCATGGCCATCTGAGGTTGTGAGTTATGCTGTGTGTGTAACTGGCTTGGTTTATTAATCCCACAACTGGAGACTCTACTACTGATTTAATATTTACTGAGCACCCAAAATATGTCAAACACAGTACAAGCCCCAGCTTGAAGAGCTTCACAAAGTGAGTCAGCCGCACATGCATCTTATACACATAGCAAAGGCATCAACGCATGAAGGAAAATCAATGGAGGCACTGCCTTGGGGAACAGGTGCTCCTGACCTCTCATCTGTGGGGAATGGACCCTGGGCTCACTCCCAGATCTTTGCCTGGGTCCCCTTGACGTCAGTTCTGTGACTTGCCTTTGCAAGACTGCTTGATGTTCAGGAATGCAAGCCACAGGACAGAGGTGGTTAACTGGCCCACCTGAGAAGATAAACCTGGAACTCAGCACCCCCTCTAGAGGAGCAGGCTGAAAATCCACAAGAACAAAATTCAGGAAGGTTACATCAATCGGAATACTGTTACCTTAGCACCCCTCACAGTTGCTAATTCCAGGTAACTGTTGCCAACACATATTGAAACACTCCCCAGCCGATTTAGTGAGCTGCATCTATTGATTGACTGCCAAAAGTGAGACCTGGTGACAATGCTTGCAAAGCGGATTACAGACCCTCCCGTCAGCCTCGGAGAGGGCTGCTGCCAAGTGCCAGACTGGCTCAGTTCCCAGCTCTATGGCCCGTATGGCTCCTTGCAGGAGAGGATTGGATGCTCCGTATTACCTAAAGTGGATTATATTAAATAAAATTTTCTACTTTCAACCCTGTGTGGATTTCTCTAGGACTCACTTCTGATAGACTTTTTTAAAGTTAGTTTTTTCGTAACATTTTAAAAAGATATGTTCTTAAATTGTTTAGAACAATTTTTTTAAATATATATTTTTATGTGTTTTAGGGGGAGAGGGAGGGAAATGGAGAGAGAGAGAGAAACATCAATGAGAAAGAGACATCCATCGGCTGCCTTCTGCATGCAGCCTAGTTGGGATCGAGCCTGCAACCTGGGCATTTGCCCTGACTGAGAATCAAACTGGCGACCTCTCCGTGCATGGGACAGCACTCACCCAACTGAGCCACACCGGCCAGTGCTAAAGTTAGGTTTATAGCCAAACTAGTCCCAAAGAGATTTCACATAAGGTAAGAATTAATTAGTTGCTATTCATTTGCCAATTTGCTTAGTTTGTAAAAATGTTTATAAACAGCATAATTCTCCAACCTCATTGGGCTCTCCATAAAATCCATATAAATATTAAAAAGGTTAAGTTGTAAGCATGATAGAAACAGGTGGCAGCTTTTCTAGTAATTATTGGGATACCTTCTTCTCACAGTTGATATAGACTTACTTACATCAAGCTACTCAGGGAACACTTCAATTTTTGGATTTGGAATAATCCGTAGTGTATAACTTTATAATGCAGTTGATCTGACTGGACTCACGCAGTGCCTTACACATAGAAGACACGTAAGGAAATTGTTGAAAGCATACCTATATATTCCTGATGACAACGAGTTGTCTCTACGTGATTCATCAGGTATTCTCTGAAGGCTTAAAAGAGTTTTCCCCAAGTAACTCACTGTCAGAATTCAACTTCAAATTCTTAACACCCGTGACAGGTACAATGACAGCTTCACTCAGGTGTTTCTGAGACTAATTAAAAAGAGGATACTGCTTACCCTGGCCAATGTGGCTCAGTTGGTTGGAGGGTCATCCTGTCCACCAAAAGGTCACAGGTTCAACTCCCGTCAGGGCACGTACCCAGACTGCAGGTTAGAGCCGCAGTAGGGGCATGTACAGGAGGCAACTGGTCGATGTCTCTTTCACACATTGATGTTTCTCTCTCCCTCTCCCTTCCTCTCTCTCTAAAGCCAATTTTAAAAATTATAAAGTTGAATCTTGAACGTATATTCAAACCAACGAAAATGCTTTGAAAAGCCCTTATGCCCAGGCCCATCTCAAATCGACTGGACTCTCTGAGGACAGGGCCTAGTCAGTGATGTTATCTGGAAGCTCCCCAGGTGATTCTAGGAGCAACCAGAGCTAAGAAGCAGTGAATTTAACCTGGCAACAAAGAGACCACAATCAATCATATTTCTCCCCAACAAATCCCATCCTTTCCCCATCGCCCCCACTCTCCACACATACCCCGAGAATGCTCTAAGGAAACATGGGGTGTGTGGCCTTGAGCCTCCCGGTAATGGCGCTGCTGGAAGCGCAGGAGCCGGTCCCTGGGATGCCACAGGGCTGATCTGACAGCTGCCTATCAGGTATCATTGCCTAAGACTCCTGCTCTCACTGCCCAGTCACTGTTGCAACATCAATGTGGAAACCCCTGTCCCTGGGCACTTGTCCTCATTGACAGAACTCTCAGGAGGTTACGGTGAGAATTATCAGCCTGGTATCACAGCCCAACAGTCTTCACCTGTTCCCTTAACCATGGGATTGGAATTACGTGTTCTGTGCATCCTGGGGAGTGACAGTTTATTTTTCTCTTTTGACCTTAAGTAAGCTTCTCCCGGTCCTTGTATTCGGAGTTGATCGTGTCCCCGGTGTGTCGCTACAGAGCAGGTGGCGAGCACTTGTAAGACCACCGCCGTGGGTCTGCTGCGACCGAGCAATTAGACGATGCAGGAGAACGCTGTAGCTCACAGATTACACCGAGTTTCAGAAAAGCAAATACCTGAGCGCCCACCTTGTGGCAAACACTGGGTGCGCACACACAAACATACCCACAGGTAGGACGTCTGTCCTATGCACAGCTGTATGTCCCCTTAAGTGACTGGTACCTTTTCCACTTTATTCCTATTTAATCTCTTCATTGACTAATTTATCTCATCATTTTCAAATACAATTGGGGGTAAGGAGAGGAAAAACAATAGCAAGACCTTCTTGAAGGTGACTTGTAAGTCTTTTGCAGTATAAATGCAAGTGGATTTCAAATGAAAACCCCCTTTGATGAATCAAGGCCTTATTCAGGAAACGCTAACATCCTAGATGTCGATTGGTAATACACGCGTCCCCGGAATTCTAGAAACAAACGGGTTCCAGTCAGCTGAGCGATATCAGGTATTATATCCGAGTTGCAAACTTTTAAAAAGGCAAACCGACAGTCTTTACGTCCTACCTCATTGCCCCTTCTCGTCTCACCCAGTGGCAAACAGAAGGAAAAGCAAGGAAGGCGGCCACGCTTCAGAAACACTGTTTGAAAACCAGAGAAAGAGCTTTGCTTGACCATTAAAGCACAAATAGAAAATAGTAAATCTCCTTCCCTCCCCCTGGCCTCCTCCAAGCAAAGCACTAGCAGCAAAGCCCATGTAAGGTTTCACAAAGACTCAAGGACAAGGCAGGGCGGCTGAGTAAGGGGGCTGGGCTGCGTGTTCAGCCCGTGTTGGCTTAGATCTGGTTCTGGGAAGAGGTTCCCCAGTCCAGCCTCGCGGGCACCCTCGGAGACCAGAGAGGGGGGTGGAGGGGCATCAGATGAGGCAGGCCTAGGTGCAGAGGCATCAGATGACCACGCTGAGTGTCATGCTCTGGTCCTGGGGCGGGATCCTGCGGGACCAGCGAGCAAGAGATTGCCCAGCTGCTCGCAAAAACTTGCGTGCTCAGCAGGGCCCCCTGGCGCCGGGGCCCGGTACTGCAGCGCCCCCTTGCATCAGGCCCCTGCACAGCAGCAGCGACTTGCATCATGCTCCGGTACTGCAGCGCCCCCTTGCATCAGGCCCCTGGACTGCAGCACCCCTGCACCGCAGAGCTCCCTTGCATCATGCCCCGGTACTGCAGCGCCCCCTGCACCACCCTCCATAACGCCGGACATGCCACAGTGCCCAGGGGCCGGGGCCTGTGAAAGAGCAAGGGCGGGGCCGAGATTCAGGGCATAGCCTCTAGACTCACTTGGATTGGAGCATTAAGAGTGAGGGAGAAAGGCAGGGGATGGGGTGTGAGGAAAGACCCAGAGTTTGGCAAGAAGTGGAGAGCCTCGTGGGTGACACAGGTGCGGGTGGCCCCAGGGACAGAGCAGTTGCAGGACACTGAAAAATGTGGGAGATGAGGCTCTGGCCCACCCAGTCTCTGGAGCAGGTGAAAGACATTCTATGGGTGGGATTGGGGGCAACAGATTGCAGGCGCCCGAAGCCGTGGAAGGAGCAGGGACTTGTGCGCCAGCGCCCCACCAGGAGCGCACGCTTGCGGGGTCCTGCCGTCCTCAGACGGGGCCCGAGCTTGCAAGACTCCAGCAGAGGCGACCACGGCGTAGCCTTGGTGTGGGTCTGGCGCTCTCGGCCACAGTGAGATCTGCTACAGAGGTGCCGGGGGCGCCGGCAGTGCGCAGCTCAGCTGGGGAACGGCCATGAACTCGTGGAGATCCACGAGGAGGACAGGAAGCCGAAACAGCCACACACACACACACAGGGAAAGGGTGCAGGGCAAGGGCTGAGGGAGGACCCCTGGGTAGCAGAGGAAGGCGCTGTACACTAAGCGCTGCGATTCAGGGGCATAGGCCAAGGTCAGCGGCACGCTGCTGGGCACAGGAGAGGGTCCTGGAAGGCCAGGAGCTGGCCACTTTGCACAGGGTCCGTCTGCTGCTGCTGACCCAAAGGAAGTTGGTTGCTGGTGACTCCCTCCAAGACGTGGAGAGCACAGCCCACGACGAGCAGTGGCTTGCACACCCCAGGGGCCACAGGCCTGCCAACCACCCACCAGCGTGCTGCGAAACACCCTTTGCTCTGCGGCAGGAAGAATGACCCCAGCAGCCCAGCTGTGGACACTCAGCCAATCCTTGGAGCCCGCTCGCCCTTGCAGGTGGCCGAGGCACTCGTGGTGGCACTAGACGCGCTGATGCAGCACGCAGGCTCCACCAAAACTCCCGCTTCCCGATCCTCTTCCTCCACTCAAGCCAAACGCCTCCTTTGCCACGACGTGAGACCACAGGCACCTGCATGCTGCTGACCCAGCCCATTCCCTGGTGGCTCCGTCAGGCCACAGGACGTGCATCCAGCCAGGCTTTGGCTCGGCTGCACTTCAAGACTGCTTGTTATTAGTGTCATTTTAAGCCTAAGTAGACATCCGTCTCCCAGGAAGTAATCTTGATGTGTTATGAGTTCTGTTATTATGTCACAGAAAGGAAAAGCGGTTTGCTGGAGAAGCCTGGCGCAGGAAGCAAATGGGAATAAATAAGGGCGTGCTCTAAAGAAACAGTTATGGCCTTTGAAGGCGCTTACAAGGGCTGTCATTTCCCACCTGCGCCTGCGTTGAGTCTTGTAAGAAGCAGGAGGGCAGTGTGACCCCACGTTTGTTCTGCAAGGGCAGGGCCCCAGAAGGACTGGCGCCGCACAGGAACCTGCCTGCTGCACACCCAGCATGGCCAGGCCGCCCATCTGGCCGCCCTGGGGCAGGGGACGCTGCAGCCCTGTGCCTGCTACCCAGGTGCCTGGGCGAGCCTTGTAGTACGTGACCAAGGGCAACTGTGCTGTCCTGGGCTAGAGAAGGAGCCCAGCGCCTGCTTCTAACCCACAGCAGGTTTTACTTAATTTTTGTAGCTCAAAGGATTTTTTTTATTATTATATTACTTGGCAATAACTAATTGTGTGTGGTGAGAAAGAGTGTAGCTTTCCATTCATCATTAGATGCCGTTCCAGAAGGAAGAGATGAATTCATGGGTCGGTGAGTGGGGGGGGGGGCAGGCTTGAGTCACCAGCAATGAAGGATAGGGTTTTTGAGAGCTGAAGGAGGGCAGGAGGGGATGCCTAAAAGACTCTGTCACCTGGCCCTCGGGGCTCAGCAGTTGAGCATCGACCTATGAACCAGAAGATCGTGGTTCAATTCCCAGTCGGGGCACATGTCTGGGTTGTGGAAGCCCCAGTGTGGGGCATGCAGGAAGCATCAGATCAGTGACTCTCTCATCACTGATGTTTCTCTCCCTCTCTCCCTCTCTCTCTCTCTCTCTCTCTTTCCCTCCCTCCCTGTCTCTGAAATCAATAAAAACATATTTAAAATTAAAAAATAAAAAAAGACTGTTAAGTGCTTATTCTGGCTTAGGTGTCCGGGCTTCAACCCCAGACGTCACAATGAAACACACTTGACCTCTCCTTGTTAGGCCCCTCTTGCAAGCTCTCGAGGAGATTTGTCGCATAAAGGGCCCTGCAGAGATTCTGAGCAAACTCTTGTTACTCACCTCTGCTTGGAGTCACCTGTGAAACGTTCAGTTGTGTGAGCTCCAAGGGCCCACAGTGGACAGGAAGTGCAGTGACCGCAGCCCTCCACTTGTTGGGTGCAGTCCGCCCTCTGCAATGGAATTAGCCAGGGTGGCTCTCCAACGCGACTCACCGTAGAAGGACCCACGGGAAGATGGATGTTTGAATCCCACCCGCTCCCCTTCACTCGGGTGGAGGTAGATTCAGAACGGACGTATTTCATAGATAATATGGGAAAGTAGCAGAAAAAAAAGGCAGAATAGAGATATCAAGAGTGGGAAATGAGAAATCGATTTGGAAAGCAGAGGAGAACCATTGAAAACCTGTTGGAAGTGTGCACGCGCAGTTCAAAATAAGGCTTTCTACTTACGAAGTCCGGTTGGGGGTGTGTGGTCTTTTAACAAACCAAGATGGCAACGCTCATCCATCCAAATAAATATTTTGCATTTCCAACATCTGCAGACTAGCTTATCTTAGCAAAATATATGGATCCCTGGGAAGGTGTGCCCAAATCCATTTTAAACTTTTATTTTGGATGTACCAGAAAATCCTGTTTGTGACTCTGTCGTGAAGGATTTGGAATCTGATCCAATTTTGTTTAAAGGCCCAAGTGTTGAATGTTCTTTAAATTTCACAAATTATGTGTGGAAGAGTGTGAGTAAATGCTAACACTTAAATAATGATCCAGATTCATGATGGTATAGAAATTAATCCTGGCCCTGGCCGGTTTGGCTCAGCGGTTAGAGTACTGGTCGGGGCTCCGACTGAAAGGTCGCGGTTCCGTTCCTGCTCAAGGACACGTACCTCAGCTGCAGGTTCACTCCCCAGCCCCAGTTCAGGCTCGTACTGAAGGCAAGCAATTGATGTTTCTCTCTCTTCTCTCTCTCTTCCTTCCTTCCACTCTCTAAAAGTCAATGGAAAAAAATATCCTCAGGTGAGGTTTTAAAAAAAGATACAAAAGAAGTTACTCCTGAAATGCTCTACTCTGTCTTTGATGAACCTGTGGATTTAGGCACATTCAGTCTTGGAGAGAACAGACAGAGCTTGGCGCCATGTACTGAGATGCTGTCCTTCCTGGGGTTGGGTCCAGAGGCTCACAGAAGACCCCAAATAACAGTTCGTTCCTGGAATTGCTGGAATTGACAAATCCAGATTGAGTAGCGTGTTTTTCTGGGCATGATTTATCCTTGCTTTAACCATGGCCATCTGAGGTTGTGAGTTATGCTGTGTGTGTAACTGGCTTGGTTTATTAATCCCACAACTGGAGACTCTACTACTGATTTAATATTTACTGAGCACCCAAAATATGTCAAACACAGTACAAGCCCCAGCTTGAAGAGCTTCACAAAGTGAGTCAGCCGCACATGCATCTTATACACATAGCAAAGGCATCAACGCATGAAGGAAAATCAATGGAGGCACTGCCTTGGGGAACAGGTGCTCCTGACCTCTCATCTGTGGGGAATGGACCCTGGGCTCACTCCCAGATCTTTGCCTGGGTCCCCTTGACGTCAGTTCTGTGACTTGCCTTTGCAAGACTGCTTGATGTTCAGGAATGCAAGCCACAGGACAGAGGTGGTTAACTGGCCCACCTGAGAAGATAAACCTGGAACTCAGCACCCCCTCTAGAGGAGCAGGCTGAAAATCCACAAGAACAAAATTCAGGAAGGTTACATCAATCGGAATACTGTTACCTTAGCACCCCTCACAGTTGCTAATTCCAGGTAACTGTTGCCAACACATATTGAAACACTCCCCAGCCGATTTAGTGAGCTGAATCTATTGATTGACTGCCAAAAGTGAGACCTGGTGACAATGCTTGCAAAGCGGATTACAGACCCTCCCGTCAGCCTCGGAGAGGGCTGCTGCCAAGTGCCAGACTGGCTCAGTTCCCAGCTCTATGGCCCGTATGGCTCCTTGCAGGAGAGGATTGGATGCTCCGTATTACCTAAAGTGGATTATATTAAATAAAATTTTCTACTTTCAACCCTGTGTGGATTTCTCTAGGACTCACTTCTGATAGACTTTTTTAAAGTTAGTTTTTTCGTAACATTTTAAAAAGATATGTTCTTAAATTGTTTAGAACAATTTTTTTAAATATATATTTTTATGTGTTTTAGGGGGAGAGGGAGGGAAATGGAGAGAGAGAGAGAAACATCAATGAGAAAGAGACATCCATCGGCTGCCTTCTGCATGCAGCCTAGTTGGGATCGAGCCTGCAACCTGGGCATGTGCCCTGACTGAGAATCAAACTGGCGACCTCTCCGTGCATGGGACAGCACTCACCCAACTGAGCCACACCGGCCAGTGCTAAAGTTAGGTTTATAGCCAAACTAGTCCCAAAGAGATTTCACATAAGGTAAGAATTAATTAGTTGCTATTCATTTGCCAATTTGCTTAGTTTGTAAAAATGTTTATAAACAGCATAATTCTCCAACCTCATTGGGCTCTCCATAAAATCCATATAAATATTAAAAAGGTTAAGTTGTAAGCATGATAGAAACAGGTGGCAGCTTTTCTAGTAATTATTGGGATACCTTCTTCTCACAGTTGATATAGACTTACTTACATCAAGCTACTCAGGGAACACTTCAATTTTTGGATTTGGAATAATCCGTAGTGTATAACTTTATAATGCAGTTGATCTGACTGGACTCGCGCAGTGCCTTACACATAGAAGACACGTAAGGAAATTGTTGAAAGCATACCTATATATTCCTGATGACAACGAGTTGTCTCTACGTGATTCATCAGGTATTCTCTGAAGGCTTAAAAGAGTTTTCCCCAAGTAACTCACTGTCAGAATTCAACTTCAAATTCTTAACACCCGTGACAGGTACAATGACAGCTTCACTCAGGTGTTTCTGAGACTAATTAAAAAGAGGATACTGCTTACCCTGGCCAATGTGGCTCAGTTGGTTGGAGGGTCATCCTGTCCACCAAAAGGTCACAGGTTCAACTCCCGTCAGGGCACGTACCCAGACTGCAGGTTAGAGCCGCAGTAGGGGCATGTACAGGAGGCAACTGGTCGATGTCTCTTTCACACATTGATGTTTCTCTCTCCCTCTCCCTTCCTCTCTCTCTAAAGCCAATTTTAAAAATTATAAAGTTGAATCTTGAACGTATATTCAAACCAACGAAAATGCTTTGAAAAGCCCTTATGCCCAGGCCCATCTCAAATCGACTGGACTCTCTGAGGACAGGGCCTAGTCAGTGATGTTATCTGGAAGCTCCCCAGGTGATTCTAGGAGCAACCAGAGCTAAGAAGCAGTGAATTTAACCTGGCAACAAAGAGACCACAATCAATCATATTTCTCCCCAACAAATCCCATCCTTTCCCCATCGCCCCCACTCTCCACACATACCCCGAGAATGCTCTAAGGAAACATGGGGTGTGTGGCCTTGAGCCTCCCGGTAATGGCGCTGCTGGAAGCGCAGGAGCCGGTCCCTGGGATGCCACAGGGCTGATCTGACAGCTGCCTATCAGGTATCATTGCCTAAGACTCCTGCTCTCACTGCCCAGTCACTGTTGCAACATCAATGTGGAAACCCCTGTCCCTGGGCACTTGTCCTCATTGACAGAACTCTCAGGAGGTTACGGTGAGAATTATCAGCCTGGTATCACAGCCCAACAGTCTTCACCTGTTCCCTTAACCATGGGATTGGAATTACGTGTTCTGTGCATCCTGGGGAGTGACAGTTTATTTTTCTCTTTTGACCTTAAGTAAGCTTCTCCCGGTCCTTGTATTTGGAGTTGATCGTGTCCCCGGTGTGTCGCTACAGAGCAGGTGGCGAGCACTTGTAAGACCACCGCCGTGGGTCTGCTGCGACCGAGCAATTAGACGATGCAGGAGAACGCTGTAGCTCACAGATTACACCGAGTTTCAGAAAAGCAAATACCTGAGCGCCCACCTTGTGGCAAACACTGGGTGCGCACACACAAACATACCCACAGGTAGGACGTCTGTCCTATGCACAGCTGTATGTCCCCTTAAGTGACTGGTACCTTTTCCACTTTATTCCTATTTAATCTCTTCATTGACTAATTTATCTCATCATTTTCAAATACAATTGGGGGTAAGGAGAGGAAAAACAATAGCAAGACCTTCTTGAAGGTGACTTGTAAGTCTTTTGCAGTATAAATGCAAGTGGATTTCAAATGAAAACCCCCTTTGATGAATCAAGGCCTTATTCAGGAAACGCTAACATCCTAGATGTCGATTGGTAATACACGCGTCCCCGGAATTCTAGAAACAAACGGGTTCCAGTCAGCTGAGCGATATCAGGTATTATATCCGAGTTGCAAACTTTTAAAAAGGCAAACCGACAGTCTTTACGTCCTACCTCATTGCCCCTTCTCGTCTCACCCAGTGGCAAACAGAAGGAAAAGCAAGGAAGGCGGCCACGCTTCAGAAACACTGTTTGAAAACCAGAGAAAGAGCTTTGCTTGACCATTAAAGCACAAATAGAAAATAGTAAATCTCCTTCCCTCTCCCTGGCCTCCTCCAAGCAAAGCACTAGCAGCAAAGCCCATGTAAGGTTTGACAAATACTCAAGGACAAGGCAGGGCGGCTGAGTAAGAGGGCTGGGCTGCGTGTTCAGCCCGTGTTGGCTTAGATCTGGTTCTGGGAAGAGGTTCCCCAGTCCAGCCTCGCGGGCACCCTCGGAGACCAGAGAGGGGGGTGGAGGGGCATCAGATGAGGCAGGCCTAGGTGCAGAGGCATCAGATGACCACGCTGAGTGTCATGCTCTGGTCCTGCGGCGGGATCCTGCGGGACCAGCGAGCAAGAGATTGCCCAGCTGCTCGCAAAAACTTGCGTGCTCAGCAGGGCCCCCTGGCGCCGGGGCCCGGTACTGCAGCGCCCCCTTGCATCAGGCCCCTGCACAGCAGCAGCGACTTGCATCATGCTCCGGTACTGCAGCGCCCCCTTGCATCAGGCCCCTGGACTGCAGCACCCCTGCACCGCAGAGCTCCCTTGCATCATGCCCCGGTACTGCAGCGCCCCCTGCACCACCCTCCATAACGCCGGACATGCCACAGTGCCCAGGGGCCGGGGCCTGTGAAAGAGCAAGGGCGGGGCCGAGATTCAGGGCATAGCCTCTAGACTCACTTGGATTGGAGCATTAAGAGTGAGGGAGAAAGGCAGGGGATGGGGTGTGAGGCAAGACCCAGAGTTTGGCAAGAAGTGGAGAGCCTCGTGGGTGACACAGGTGCGGGTGGCCCCAGGGACAGAGCAGTTGCAGGACACTGAAAAATGTGGGAGATGAGGCTCTGGCCCACCCAGTCTCTGGAGCAGGTGAAAGACATTCTATGGGTGGGATTGGGGGCAACAGATTGCAGGCGCCCGAAGCCGTGGAAGGAGCAGGGACTTGTGCGCCAGCGCCCCACCAGGAGCGCACGCTTGCGGGATCCTGCCGTCCTCAGACGGGGCCCGAGCTTGCAAGACTCCAGCAGAGGCGACCACGGCGTAGCCTTGGTGTGGGTCTGGCGCTCTCGGCCACAGTGAGATCTGCTACAGAGGTGCCGGGGGCGCCGGCAGTGCGCAGCTCAGCTGGGGAACGGCCATGAACTCGTGGAGATCCACGAGGAGGACAGGAAGCCGAAACAGCCACACACACACACACAGGGAAAGGGTGCAGGGCAAGGGCTGAGGGAGGACCCCTGGGTAGCAGAGGAAGGCGCTGTACACTAAGCGCTGCGATTCAGGGGCATAGGCCAAGGTCAGCGGCACGCTGCTGGGCACAGGAGAGGGTCCTGGAAGGCCAGGAGCTGGCCACTTTGCACAGGGTCCGTCTGCTGCTGCTGACCCAAAGGAAGTTGGTTGCTGGTGACTCCCTCCAAGACGTGGAGAGCACAGCCCACGACGAGCAGTGGCTTGCACACCCCAGGGGCCACAGGCCTGCCAACCACCCACCAGCGTGCTGCGAAACACCCTTTGCTCTGCGGCAGGAAGAATGACCCCAGCAGCCCAGCTGTGGACACTCAGCCAATCCTTGGAGCCCGCTCGCCCTTGCAGGTGGCCGAGGCACTCGTGGTGGCACTAGACGCGCTGATGCAGCACGCAGGCTCCACCAAAACTCCCGCTTCCCGATCCTCTTCCTCCACTCAAGCCAAACGCCTCCTTTGCCACGACGTGAGACCACAGGCACCTGCATGCTGCTGACCCAGCCCATTCCCTGGTGGCTCCGTCAGGCCACAGGACGTGCATCCAGCCAGGCTTTGGCTCGGCTGCACTTCAAGACTGCTTGTTATTAGTGTCATTTTAAGCCTAAGTAGACATCCGTCTCCCAGGAAGTAATCTTGATGTGTTATGAGTTCTGTTATTATGTCACAGAAAGGAAAAGCGGTTTGCTGGAGAAGCCTGGCGCAGGAAGCAAATGGGAATAAATAAGGGCGTGCTCTAAAGAAACAGTTATGGCCTTTGAAGGCGCTTACAAGGGCTGTCATTTCCCACCTGCGCCTGCGTTGAGTCTTGTAAGAAGCAGGAGGGCAGTGTGACCCCACGTTTGTTCTGCAAGGGCAGGGCCCCAGAAGGACTGGCGCCGCACAGGAACCTGCCTGCTGCACACCCAGCATGGCCAGGCCGCCCATCTGGCCGCCCTGGGGCAGGGGACGCTGCAGCCCTGTGCCTGCTACCCAGGTGCCTGGGCGAGCCTTGTAGTACGTGACCAAGGGCAACTGTGCTGTCCTGGGCTAGAGAAGGAGCCCAGCGCCTGCTTCTAACCCACAGCAGGTTTTACTTAATTTTTGTAGCTCAAAGGATTTTTTTTATTATTATATTACTTGGCAATAACTAATTGTGTGTGGTGAGAAAGAGTGTAGCTTTCCATTCATCATTAGATGCCGTTCCAGAAGGAAGAGATGAATTCATGGGTCGGTGAGTGGGGGGGGGGGGGCAGGCTTGAGTCACCAGCAATGAAGGATAGGGTTTTTGAGAGCTGAAGGAGGGCAGGAGGGGATGCCTAAAAGACTCTGTCACCCGGCCCTCGGGGCTCAGCAGTTGAGCATCGACCTATGAACCAGAAGATCGTGGTTCAATTCCCAGTCGGGGCACATGTCTGGGTTGTGGAAGCCCCAGTGTGGGGCATGCAGGAAGCATCAGATCAGTGACTCTCTCATCACTGATGTTTCTCTCCCTCTCTCCCTCTCTCTCTCTCTCTCTCTCTTTCCCTCCCTCCCTGTCTCTGAAATCAATAAAAACATATTTAAAATTAAAAAATAAAAAAAGACTGTTAAGTGCTTATTCTGGCTTAGGTGTCCGGGCTTCAACCCCAGACGTCACAATGAAACACACTTGACCTCTCCTTGTTAGGCCCCTCTTGCAAGCTCTCGAGGAGATTTGTCGCATAAAGGGCCCTGCAGAGATTCTGAGCAAACTCTTGTTACTCACCTCTGCTTGGAGTCACCTGTGAAACGTTCAGTTGTGTGAGCTCCAAGGGCCCACAGTGGACAGGAAGTGCAGTGACCGCAGCCCTCCACTTGTTGGGTGCAGTCCGCCCTCTGCAATGGAATTAGCCAGGGTGGCTCTCCAACGCGACTCACCGTAGAAGGACCCACGGGAAGATGGATGTTTGAATCCCACCCGCTCCCCTTCACTCGGGTGGAGGTAGATTCAGAACGGACGTATTTCATAGATAATATGGGAAAGTAGCAGAAAAAAAAGGCAGAATAGAGATATCAAGAGTGGGAAATGAGAAATCGATTTGGAAAGCAGAGGAGAACCATTGAAAACCTGTTGGAAGTGTGCACGCGCAGTTCAAAATAAGGCTTTCTACTTACGAAGTCCGGTTGGGGGTGTGTGGTCTTTTAACAAACCAAGATGGCAACGCTCATCCATCCAAATAAATATTTTGCATTTCCAACATCTGCAGACTAGCTTATCTTAGCAAAATATATGGATCCCTGGGAAGGTGTGCCCAAATCCATTTTAAACTTTTATTTTGGATGTACCAGAAAATCCTGTTTGTGACTCTGTCGTGAAGGATTTGGAATCTGATCCAATTTTGTTTAAAGGCCCAAGTGTTGAATGTTCTTTAAATTTCACAAATTATGTGTGGAAGAGTGTGAGTAAATGCTAACACTTAAATAATGATCCAGATTCATGATGGTATAGAAATTAATCCTGGCCCTGGCCGGTTTGGCTCAGCGGTTAGAGTACTGGTCGGGGCTCCGACTGAAAGGTCGCGGTTCCGTTCCTGCTCAAGGACACGTACCTCAGCTGCAGGTTCACTCCCCAGCCCCAGTTCAGGCTCGTACTGAAGGCAAGCAATTGATGTTTCTCTCTCTTCTCTCTCTCTTCCTTCCTTCCACTCTCTAAAAGTCAATGGAAAAAAATATCCTCAGGTGAGGTTTTAAAAAAAGATACAAAAGAAGTTACTCCTGAAATGCTCTACTCTGTCTTTGATGAACCTGTGGATTTAGGCACATTCAGTCTTGGAGAGAACAGACAGAGCTTGGCGCCATGTACTGAGATGCTGTCCTTCCTGGGGTTGGGTCCAGAGGCTCACAGAAGACCCCAAATAACAGTTCGTTCCTGGAATTGCTGGAATTGACAAATCCAGATTGAGTAGCGTGTTTTTCTGGGCATGATTTATCCTTGCTTTAACCATGGCCATCTGAGGTTGTGAGTTATGCTGTGTGTGTAACTGGCTTGGTTTATTAATCCCACAACTGGAGACTCTACTACTGATTTAATATTTACTGAGCACCCAAAATATGTCAAACACAGTACAAGCCCCAGCTTGAAGAGCTTCACAAAGTGAGTCAGCCGCACATGCATCTTATACACATAGCAAAGGCATCAGCGCATGAAGGAAAATCAATGGAGGCACTGCCTTGGGGAACAGGTGCTCCTGACCTCTCATCTGTGGGGAATGGACCCTGGGCTCACTCCCAGATCTTTGCCTGGGTCCCCTTGACGTCAGTTCTGTGACTTGCCTTTGCAAGACTGCTTGATGTTCAGGAATGCAAGCCACAGGACAGAGGTGGTTAACTGGCCCACCTGAGAAGATAAACCTGGAACTCAGCACCCCCTCTAGAGGAGCAGGCTGAAAATCCACAAGAACAAAATTCAGGAAGGTTACATCAATCGGAATACTGTTACCTTAGCACCCCTCACAGTTGCTAATTCCAGGTAACTGTTGCCAACACATATTGAAACACTCCCCAGCCGATTTAGTGAGCTGCATCTATTGATTGACTGCCAAAAGTGAGACCTGGTGACAATGCTTGCAAAGCGGATTACAGACCCTCCCGTCAGCCTCGGAGAGGGCTGCTGCCAAGTGCCAGACTGGCTCAGTTCCCAGCTCTATGGCCCGTATGGCTCCTTGCAGGAGAGGATTGGATGCTCCGTATTACCTAAAGTGGATTATATTAAATAAAATTTTCTACTTTCAACCCTGTGTGGATTTCTCTAGGACTCACTTCTGATAGACTTTTTTAAAGTTAGTTTTTTCGTAACATTTTAAAAAGATATGTTCTTAAATTGTTTAGAACAATTTTTTTAAATATATATTTTTATGTGTTTTAGGGGGAGAGGGAGGGAAATGGAGAGAGAGAGAGAAACATCAATGAGAAAGAGACATCCATCGGCTGCCTTCTGCATGCAGCCTAGTTGGGATCGAGCCTGCAACCTGGGCATTTGCCCTGACTGAGAATCAAACTGGCGACCTCTCCGTGCATGGGACAGCACTCACCCAACTGAGCCACACCGGCCAGTGCTAAAGTTAGGTTTATAGCCAAACTAGTCCCAAAGAGATTTCACATAAGGTAAGAATTAATTAGTTGCTATTCATTTGCCAATTTGCTTAGTTTGTAAAAATGTTTATAAACAGCATAATTCTCCAACCTCATTGGGCTCTCCATAAAATCCATATAAATATTAAAAAGGTTAAGTTGTAAGCATGATAGAAACAGGCGGCAGCTTTTCTAGTAATTATTGGGATACCTTCTTCTCACAGTTGATATAGACTTACTTACATCAAGCTACTCAGGGAACACTTCAATTTTTGGATTTGGAATAATCCGTAGTGTATAACTTTATAATGCAGTTGATCTGACTGGACTCACGCAGTGCCTTACACATAGAAGACACGTAAGGAAATTGTTGAAAGCATACCTATATATTCCTGATGACAACGAGTTGTCTCTACGTGATTCATCAGGTATTCTCTGAAGGCTTAAAAGAGTTTTCCCCAAGTAACTCACTGTCAGAATTCAACTTCAAATTCTTAACACCCGTGACAGGTACAATGACAGCTTCACTCAGGTGTTTCTGAGACTAATTAAAAAGAGGATACTGCTTACCCTGGCCAATGTGGCTCAGTTGGTTGGAGGGTCATCCTGTCCACCAAAAGGTCACAGGTTCAACTCCCGTCAGGGCACGTACCCAGACTGCAGGTTAGAGCCGCAGTAGGGGCATGTACAGGAGGCAACTGGCCGATGTCTCTTTCACACATTGATGTTTCTCTCTCCCTCTCCCTTCCTCTCTCTCTAAAGCCAATTTTAAAAATTATAAAGTTGAATCTTGAACGTATATTCAAACCAACGAAAATGCTTTGAAAAGCCCTTATGCCCAGGCCCATCTCAAATCGACTGGACTCTCTGAGGACAGGGCCTAGTCAGTGATGTTATCTGGAAGCTCCCCAGGTGATTCTAGGAGCAACCAGAGCTAAGAAGCAGTGAATTTAACCTGGCAACAAAGAGACCACAATCAATCATATTTCTCCCCAACAAATCCCATCCTTTCCCCATCGCCCCCACTCTCCACACATACCCCGAGAATGCTCTAAGGAAACATGGGGTGTGTGGCCTTGAGCCTCCCGGTAATGGCGCTGCTGGAAGCGCAGGAGCCGGTCCCTGGGATGCCACAGGGCTGATCTGACAGCTGCCTATCAGGTATCATTGCCTAAGACTCCTGCTCTCACTGCCCAGTCACTGTTGCAACATCAATGTGGAAACCCCTGTCCCTGGGCACTTGTCCTCATTGACAGAACTCTCAGGAGGTTACGGTGAGAATTATCAGCCTGGTATCACAGCCCAACAGTCTTCACCTGTTCCCTTAACCATGGGATTGGAATTACGTGTTCTGTGCATCCTGGGGAGTGACAGTTTATTTTTCTCTTTTGACCTTAAGTAAGCTTCTCCCGGTCCTTGTATTCGGAGTTGATCGTGTCCCCGGTGTGTCGCTACAGAGCAGGTGGCGAGCACTTGTAAGACCACCGCCGTGGGTCTGCTGCGACCGAGCAATTAGACGATGCAGGAGAACGCTGTAGCTCACAGATTACACCGAGTTTCAGAAAAGCAAATACCTGAGCGCCCACCTTGTGGCAAACACTGGGTGCGCACACACAAACATACCCACAGGTAGGACGTCTGTCCTATGCACAGCTGTATGTCCCCTTAAGTGACTGGTACCTTTTCCACTTTATTCCTATTTAATCTCTTCATTGACTAATTTATCTCATCATTTTCAAATACAATTGGGGGTAAGGAGAGGAAAAACAATAGCAAGACCTTCTTGAAGGTGACTTGTAAGTCTTTTGCAGTATAAATGCAAGTGGATTTCAAATGAAAACCCCCTTTGATGAATCAAGGCCTTATTCAGGAAACGCTAACATCCTAGATGTCGATTGGTAATACACGCGTCCCCGGAATTCTAGAAACAAACGGGTTCCAGTCAGCTGAGCGATATCAGGCATTATATCCGAGTTGCAAACTTTTAAAAAGGCAAACCGACAGTCTTTACGTCCTACCTCATTGCCCCTTCTCGTCTCACCCAGTGGCAAACAGAAGGAAAAGCAAGGAAGGCGGCCACGCTTCAGAAACACTGTTTGAAAACCAGAGAAAGAGCTTTGCTTGACCATTAAAGCACAAATAGAAAATAGTAAATCTCCTTCCCTCCCCCTGGCCTCCTCCAAGCAAAGCACTAGCAGCAAAGCCCATGTAAGGTTTGACAAATACTCAAGGACAAGGCAGGGCGGCTGAGTAAGAGGGCTGGGCTGCGTGTTCAGCCCGTGTTGGCTTAGATCTGGTTCTGGGAAGAGGTTCCCCAGTCCAGCCTCGCGGGCACCCTCGGAGACCAGAGAGGGGGGTGGAGGGGCATCAGATGAGGCAGGCCTAGGTGCAGAGGCATCAGATGACCACGCTGAGTGTCATGCTCTGGTCCTGCGGCGGGATCCTGCGGGACCAGCGAGCAAGAGATTGCCCAGCTGCTCGCAAAAACTTGCGTGCTCAGCAGGGCCCCCTGGCGCCGGGGCCCGGTACTGCAGCGCCCCCTTGCATCAGGCCCCTGCACAGCAGCAGCGACTTGCATCATGCTCCGGTACTGCAGCGCCCCCTTGCATCAGGCCCCTGGACTGCAGCACCCCTGCACCGCAGAGCTCCCTTGCATCATGCCCCGGTACTGCAGCGCCCCCTGCACCACCCTCCATAACGCCGGACATGCCACAGTGCCCAGGGGCCGGGGCCTGTGAAAGAGCAAGGGCGGGGCCGAGATTCAGGGCATAGCCTCTAGACTCACTTGGATTGGAGCATTAAGAGTGAGGGAGAAAGGCAGGGGATGGGGTGTGAGGCAAGACCCAGAGTTTGGCAAGAAGTGGAGAGCCTCGTGGGTGACACAGGTGCGGGTGGCCCCAGGGACAGAGCAGTTGCAGGACACTGAAAAATGTGGGAGATGAGGCTCTGGCCCACCCAGTCTCTGGAGCAGGTGAAAGACATTCTATGGGTGGGATTGGGGGCAACAGATTGCAGGCGCCCGAAGCCGTGGAAGGAGCAGGGACTTGTGCGCCAGCGCCCCACCAGGAGCGCACGCTTGCGGGGTCCTGCCGTCCTCAGACGGGGCCCGAGCTTGCAAGACTCCAGCAGAGGCGACCACGGCGTAGCCTTGGTGTGGGTCTGGCGCTCTCGGCCACAGTGAGATCTGCTACAGAGGTGCCGGGGGCGCCGGCAGTGCGCAGCTCAGCTGGGGAACGGCCATGAACTCGTGGAGATCCACGAGGAGGACAGGAAGCCGAAACAGCCACACACACACACACAGGGAAAGGGTGCAGGGCAAGGGCTGAGGGAGGACCCCTGGGTAGCAGAGGAAGGCGCTGTACACTAAGCGCTGCGATTCAGGGGCATAGGCCAAGGTCAGCGGCACGCTGCTGGGCACAGGAGAGGGTCCTGGAAGGCCAGGAGCTGGCCACTTTGCACAGGGTCCGTCTGCTGCTGCTGACCCAAAGGAAGTTGGTTGCTGGTGACTCCCTCCAAGACGTGGAGAGCACAGCCCACGACGAGCAGTGGCTTGCACACCCCAGGGGCCACAGGCCTGCCAACCACCCACCAGCGTGCTGCGAAACAACCTTTGCTCTGCGGCAGGAAGAATGACCCCAGCAGCCCAGCTGTGGACACTCAGCCAATCCTTGGAGCCCGCTCGCCCTTGCAGGTGGCCGAGGCACTCGTGGTGGCACTAGACGCGCTGATGCAGCACGCAGGCTCCACCAAAACTCCCGCTTCCCGATCCTCTTCCTCCACTCAAGCCAAACGCCTCCTTTGCCACGACGTGAGACCACAGGCACCTGCATGCTGCTGACCCAGCCCATTCCCTGGTGGCTCCGTCAGGCCACAGGACGTGCATCCAGCCAGGCTTTGGCTCGGCTGCACTTCAAGACTGCTTGTTATTAGTGTCATTTTAAGCCTAAGTAGACATCCGTCTCCCAGGAAGTAATCTTGATGTGTTATGAGTTCTGTTATTATGTCACAGAAAGGAAAAGCGGTTTGCTGGAGAAGCCTGGCGCAGGAAGCAAATGGGAATAAATAAGGGCGTGCTCTAAAGAAACAGTTATGGCCTTTGAAGGCGCTTACAAGGGCTGTCATTTCCCACCTGCGCCTGCGTTGAGTCTTGTAAGAAGCAGGAGGGCAGTGTGACCCCACGTTTGTTCTGCAAGGGCAGGGCCCCAGAAGGACTGGCGCCGCACAGGAACCTGCCTGCTGCACACCCAGCATGGCCAGGCCGCCCATCTGGCCGCCCTGGGGCAGGGGACGCTGCAGCCCTGTGCCTGCTACCCAGGTGCCTGGGCGAGCCTTGTAGTACGTGACCAAGGGCAACTGTGCTGTCCTGGGCTAGAGAAGGAGCCCAGCGCCTGCTTCTAACCCACAGCAGGTTTTACTTAATTTTTGTAGCTCAAAGGATTTTTTTTATTATTATATTACTTGGCAATAACTAATTGTGTGTGGTGAGAAAGAGTGTAGCTTTCCATTCATCATTAGATGCCGTTCCAGAAGGAAGAGATGAATTCATGGGTCGGTGAGTGGGGGGGGGGGGCAGGCTTGAGTCACCAGCAATGAAGGATAGGGTTTTTGAGAGCTGAAGGAGGGCAGGAGGGGATGCCTAAAAGACTCTGTCACCTGGCCCTCGGGGCTCAGCAGTAGAGCATCGACCTATGAACCAGAAGATCGTGGTTCAATTCCCAGTCGGGGCACATGTCTGGGTTGTGGAAGCCCCAGTGTGGGGCATGCAGGAAGCATCAGATCAGTGACTCTCTCATCACTGATGTTTCTCTCCCTCTCTCCCTCTCTCTCTCTCTCTCTCTCTTTCCCTCCCTCCCTGTCTCTGAAATCAATAAAAACATATTTAAAATTAAAAAATAAAAAAAGACTGTTAAGTGCTTATTCTGGCTTAGGTGTCCGGGCTTCAACCCCAGACGTCACAATGAAACACACTTGACCTCTCCTTGTTAGGCCCCTCTTGCAAGCTCTCGAGGAGATTTGTCGCATAAAGGGCCCTGCAGAGATTCTGAGCAAACTCTTGTTACTCACCTCTGCTTGGAGTCACCTGTGAAACGTTCAGTTGTGTGAGCTCCAAGGGCCCACAGTGGACAGGAAGTGCAGTGACCGCAGCCCTCCACTTGTTGGGTGCAGTCCGCCCTCTGCAATGGAATTAGCCAGGGTGGCTCTCCAACGCGACTCACCGTAGAAGGACCCACGGGAAGATGGATGTTTGAATCCCACCCGCTCCCCTTCACTCGGGTGGAGGTAGATTCAGAACGGACGTATTTCATAGATAATATGGGAAAGTAGCAGAAAAAAAAGGCAGAATAGAGATATCAAGAGTGGGAAATGAGAAATCGATTTGGAAAGCAGAGGAGAACCATTGAAAACCTGTTGGAAGTGTGCACGCGCAGTTCAAAATAAGGCTTTCTACTTACGAAGTCCGGTTGGGGGTGTGTGGTCTTTTAACAAACCAAGATGGCAACGCTCATCCATCCAAATAAATATTTTGCATTTCCAACATCTGCAGACTAGCTTATCTTAGCAAAATATATGGATCCCTGGGAAGGTGTGCCCAAATCCATTTTAAACTTTTATTTTGGATGTACCAGAAAATCCTGTTTGTGACTCTGTCGTGAAGGATTTGGAATCTGATCCAATTTTGTTTAAAGGCCCAAGTGTTGAATGTTCTTTAAATTTCACAAATTATGTGTGGAAGAGTGTGAGTAAATGCTAACACTTAAATAATGATCCAGATTCATGATGGTATAGAAATTAATCCTGGCCCTGGCCGGTTTGGCTCAGCGGTTAGAGTACTGGTCGGGGCTCCGACTGAAAGGTCGCGGTTCCGTTCCTGCTCAAGGACACGTACCTCAGCTGCAGGTTCACTCCCCAGCCCCAGTTCAGGCTCGTACTGAAGGCAAGCAATTGATGTTTCTCTCTCTTCTCTCTCTCTTCCTTCCTTCCACTCTCTAAAAGTCAATGGAAAAAAATATCCTCAGGTGAGGTTTTAAAAAAAGATACAAAAGAAGTTACTCCTGAAATGCTCTACTCTGTCTTTGATGAACCTGTGGATTTAGGCACATTCAGTCTTGGAGAGAACAGACAGAGCTTGGCGCCATGTACTGAGATGCTGTCCTTCCTGGGGTTGGGTCCAGAGGCTCACAGAAGACCCCAAATAACAGTTCGTTCCTGGAATTGCTGGAATTGACAAATCCAGATTGAGTAGCGTGTTTTTCTGGGCATGATTTATCCTTGCTTTAACCATGGCCATCTGAGGTTGTGAGTTATGCTGTGTGTGTAACTGGCTTGGTTTATTAATCCCACAACTGGAGACTCTACTACTGATTTAATATTTACTGAGCACCCAAAATATGTCAAACACAGTACAAGCCCCAGCTTGAAGAGCTTCACAAAGTGAGTCAGCCGCACATGCATCTTATACACATAGCAAAGGCATCAACGCATGAAGGAAAATCAATGGAGGCACTGCCTTGGGGAACAGGTGCTCCTGACCTCTCATCTGTGGGGAATGGACCCTGGGCTCACTCCCAGATCTTTGCCTGGGTCCCCTTGACGTCAGTTCTGTGACTTGCCTTTGCAAGACTGCTTGATGTTCAGGAATGCAAGCCACAGGACAGAGGTGGTTAACTGGCCCACCTGAGAAGATAAACCTGGAACTCAGCACCCCCTCTAGAGGAGCAGGCTGAAAATCCACAAGAACAAAATTCAGGAAGGTTACATCAATCGGAATACTGTTACCTTAGCACCCCTCACAGTTGCTAATTCCAGGTAACTGTTGCCAACACATATTGAAACACTCCCCAGCCGATTTAGTGAGCTGCATCTATTGATTGACTGCCAAAAGTGAGACCTGGTGACAATGCTTGCAAAGCGGATTACAGACCCTCCCGTCAGCCTCGGAGAGGGCTGCTGCCAAGTGCCAGACTGGCTCAGTTCCCAGCTCTATGGCCCGTATGGCTCCTTGCAGGAGAGGATTGGATGCTCCGTATTACCTAAAGTGGATTATATTAAATAAAATTTTCTACTTTCAACCCTGTGTGGATTTCTCTAGGACTCACTTCTGATAGACTTTTTTAAAGTTAGTTTTTTCGTAACATTTTAAAAAGATATGTTCTTAAATTGTTTAGAACAATTTTTTTAAATATATATTTTTATGTGTTTTAGGGGGAGAGGGAGGGAAATGGAGAGAGAGAGAGAAACATCAATGAGAAAGAGACATCCATCGGCTGCCTTCTGCATGCAGCCTAGTTGGGATCGAGCCTGCAACCTGGGCATTTGCCCTGACTGAGAATCAAACTGGCGACCTCTCCGTGCATGGGACAGCACTCACCCAACTGAGCCACACCGGCCAGTGCTAAAGTTAGGTTTATAGCCAAACTAGTCCCAAAGAGATTTCACATAAGGTAAGAATTAATTAGTTGCTATTCATTTGCCAATTTGCTTAGTTTGTAAAAATGTTTATAAACAGCATAATTCTCCAACCTCATTGGGCTCTCCATAAAATCCATATAAATATTAAAAAGGTTAAGTTGTAAGCATGATAGAAACAGGTGGCAGCTTTTCTAGTAATTATTGGGATACCTTCTTCTCACAGTTGATATAGACTTACTTACATCAAGCTACTCAGGGAACACTTCAATTTTTGGATTTGGAATAATCCGTAGTGTATAACTTTATAATGCAGTTGATCTGACTGGACTCGCGCAGTGCCTTACACATAGAAGACACGTAAGGAAATTGTTGAAAGCATACCTATATATTCCTGATGACAACGAGTTGTCTCTACGTGATTCATCAGGTATTCTCTGAAGGCTTAAAAGAGTTTTCCCCAAGTAACTCACTGTCAGAATTCAACTTCAAATTCTTAACACCCGTGACAGGTACAATGACAGCTTCACTCAGGTGTTTCTGAGACTAATTAAAAAGAGGATACTGCTTACCCTGGCCAATGTGGCTCAGTTGGTTGGAGGGTCATCCTGTCCACCAAAAGGTCACAGGTTCAACTCCCGTCAGGGCACGTACCCAGACTGCAGGTTAGAGCCGCAGTAGGGGCATGTACAGGAGGCAACTGGTCGATGTCTCTTTCACACATTGATGTTTCTCTCTCCCTCTCCCTTCCTCTCTCTCTAAAGCCAATTTTAAAAATTATAAAGTTGAATCTTGAACGTATATTCAAACCAACGAAAATGCTTTGAAAAGCCCTTATGCCCAGGCCCATCTCAAATCGACTGGACTCTCTGAGGACAGGGCCTAGTCAGTGATGTTATCTGGAAGCTCCCCAGGTGATTCTAGGAGCAACCAGAGCTAAGAAGCAGTGAATTTAACCTGGCAACAAAGAGACCACAATCAATCATATTTCTCCCCAACAAATCCCATCCTTTCCCCATCGCCCCCACTCTCCACACATACCCCGAGAATGCTCTAAGGAAACATGGGGTGTGTGGCCTTGAGCCTCCCGGTAATGGCGCTGCTGGAAGCGCAGGAGCCGGTCCCTGGGATGCCACAGGGCTGATCTGACAGCTGCCTATCAGGTATCATTGCCTAAGACTCCTGCTCTCACTGCCCAGTCACTGTTGCAACATCAATGTGGAAACCCCTGTCCCTGGGCACTTGTCCTCATTGACAGAACTCTCAGGAGGTTACGGTGAGAATTATCAGCCTGGTATCACAGCCCAACAGTCTTCACCTGTTCCCTTAACCATGGGATTGGAATTACGTGTTCTGTGCATCCTGGGGAGTGACAGTTTATTTTTCTCTTTTGACCTTAAGTAAGCTTCTCCCGGTCCTTGTATTCGGAGTTGATCGTGTCCCCGGTGTGTCGCTACAGAGCAGGTGGCGAGCACTTGTAAGACCACCGCCGTGGGTCTGCTGCGACCGAGCAATTAGACGATGCAGGAGAACGCTGTAGCTCACAGATTACACCGAGTTTCAGAAAAGCAAATACCTGAGCGCCCACCTTGTGGCAAACACTGGGTGCGCACACACAAACATACCCACAGGTAGGACGTCTGTCCTATGCACAGCTGTATGTCCCCTTAAGTGACTGGTACCTTTTCCACTTTATTCCTATTTAATCTCTTCATTGACTAATTTATCTCATCATTTTCAAATACAATTGGGGGTAAGGAGAGGAAAAACAATAGCAAGACCTTCTTGAAGGTGACTTGTAAGTCTTTTGCAGTATAAATGCAAGTGGATTTCAAATGAAAACCCCCTTTGATGAATCAAGGCCTTATTCAGGAAACGCTAACATCCTAGATGTCGATTGGTAATACACGCGTCCCCGGAATTCTAGAAACAAACGGGTTCCAGTCAGCTGAGCGATATCAGGCATTATATCCGAGTTGCAAACTTTTAAAAAGGCAAACCGACAGTCTTTACGTCCTACCTCATTGCCCCTTCTCGTCTCACCCAGTGGCAAACAGAAGGAAAAGCAAGGAAGGCGGCCACGCTTCAGAAACACTGTTTGAAAACCAGAGAAAGAGCTTTGCTTGACCATTAAAGCACAAATAGAAAATAGTAAATCTCCTTCCCTCCCCCTGGCCTCCTCCAAGCAAAGCACTAGCAGCAAAGCCCATGTAAGGTTTGACAAATACTCAAGGACAAGGCAGGGCGGCTGAGTAAGAGGGCTGGGCTGCGTGTTCAGCCCGTGTTGGCTTAGATCTGGTTCTGGGAAGAGGTTCCCCAGTCCAGCCTCGCGGGCACCCTCGGAGACCAGAGAGGGGGGTGGAGGGGCATCAGATGAGGCAGGCCTAGGTGCAGAGGCATCAGATGACCACGCTGAGTGTCATGCTCTGGTCCTGGGGCGGGATCCTGCGGGACCAGCGAGCAAGAGATTGCCCAGCTGCTCGCAAAAACTTGCGTGCTCAGCAGGGCCCCCTGGCGCCGGGGCCCGGTACTGCAGCGCCCCCTTGCATCAGGCCCCTGCACAGCAGCAGCGACTTGCATCATGCTCCGGTACTGCAGCGCCCCCCTTGCATCAGGCCCCTGGACTGCAGCACCCCTGCACCGCAGAGCTCCCTTGCATCATGCCCCGGTACTGCAGCGCCCCCTGCACCACCCTCCATAACGCCGGACATGCCACAGTGCCCAGGGGCCGGGGCCTGTGAAAGAGCAAGGGCGGGGCCGAGATTCAGGGCATAGCCTCTAGACTCACTTGGATTGGAGCATTAAGAGTGAGGGAGAAAGGCAGGGGATGGGGTGTGAGGAAAGACCCAGAGTTTGGCAAGAAGTGGAGAGCCTCGTGGGTGACACAGGTGCGGGTGGCCCCAGGGACAGAGCAGTTGCAGGACACTGAAAAATGTGGGAGATGAGGCTCTGGCCCACCCAGTCTCTGGAGCAGGTGAAAGACATTCTATGGGTGGGATTGGGGGCAACAGATTGCAGGCGCCCGAAGCCGTGGAAGGAGCAGGGACTTGTGCGCCAGCGCCCCACCAGGAGCGCACGCTTGCGGGGTCCTGCCGTCCTCAGACGGGGCCCGAGCTTGCAAGACTCCAGCAGAGGCGACCACGGCGTAGCCTTGGTGTGGGTCTGGCGCTCTCGGCCACAGTGAGATCTGCTACAGAGGTGCCGGGGGCGCCGGCAGTGCGCAGCTCAGCTGGGGAACGGCCATGAACTCGTGGAGATCCACGAGGAGGACAGGAAGCCGAAACAGCCACACACACACACACAGGGAAAGGGTGCAGGGCAAGGGCTGAGGGAGGACCCCTGGGTAGCAGAGGAAGGCGCTGTACACTAAGCGCTGCGATTCAGGGGCATAGGCCAAGGTCAGCGGCACGCTGCTGGGCACAGGAGAGGGTCCTGGAAGGCCAGGAGCTGGCCACTTTGCACAGGGTCCGTCTGCTGCTGCTGACCCAAAGGAAGTTGGTTGCTGGTGACTCCCTCCAAGACGTGGAGAGCACAGCCCACGACGAGCAGTGGCTTGCACACCCCAGGGGCCACAGGCCTGCCAACCACCCACCAGCGTGCTGCGAAACACCCTTTGCTCTGCGGCAGGAAGAATGACCCCAGCAGCCCAGCTGTGGACACTCAGCCAATCCTTGGAGCCCGCTCGCCCTTGCAGGTGGCCGAGGCACTCGTGGTGGCACTAGACGCGCTGATGCAGCACGCAGGCTCCACCAAAACTCCCGCTTCCCGATCCTCTTCCTCCACTCAAGCCAAACGCCTCCTTTGCCACGACGTGAGACCACAGGCACCTGCATGCTGCTGACCCAGCCCATTCCCTGGTGGCTCCGTCAGGCCACAGGACGTGCATCCAGCCAGGCTTTGGCTCGGCTGCACTTCAAGACTGCTTGTTATTAGTGTCATTTTAAGCCTAAGTAGACATCCGTCTCCCAGGAAGTAATCTTGATGTGTTATGAGTTCTGTTATTATGTCACAGAAAGGAAAAGCGGTTTGCTGGAGAAGCCTGGCGCAGGAAGCAAATGGGAATAAATAAGGGCGTGCTCTAAAGAAACAGTTATGGCCTTTGAAGGCGCTTACAAGGGCTGTCATTTCCCACCTGCGCCTGCGTTGAGTCTTGTAAGAAGCAGGAGGGCAGTGTGACCCCACGTTTGTTCTGCCAGGGCAGGGCCCCAGAAGGACTGGCGCCGCACAGGAACCTGCCTGCTGCACACCCAGCATGGCCAGGCCGCCCATCTGGCCGCCCTGGGGCAGGGGACGCTGCAGCCCTGTGCCTGCTACCCAGGAGCCTGGGCGAGCCTTGTAGTACGTGACCAAGGGCAACTGTGCTGTCCTGGGCTAGAGAAGGAGCCCAGCGCCTGCTTCTAACCCACAGCAGGTTTTACTTAATTTTTGTAGCTCAAAGGATTTTTTTTATTATTATATTACTTGGCAATAACTAATTGTGTGTGGTGAGAAAGAGTGTAGCTTTCCATTCATCATTAGATGCCGTTCCAGAAGGAAGAGATGAATTCATGGGTCGGTGAGTGGGGGGGGGGGGGCAGGCTTGAGTCACCAGCAATGAAGGATAGGGTTTTTGAGAGCTGAAGGAGGGCAGGAGGGGATGCCTAAAAGACTCTGTCACCCGGCCCTCGGGGCTCAGCAGTTGAGCATCGACCTATGAACCAGAAGATCGTGGTTCAATTCCCAGTCGGGGCACATGTCTGGGTTGTGGAAGCCCCAGTGTGGGGCATGCAGGAAGCATCAGATCAGTGACTCTCTCATCACTGATGTTTCTCTCCCTCTCTCCCTCTCTCTCTCTCTCTCTCTCTTTCCCTCCCTCCCTGTCTCTGAAATCAATAAAAACATATTTAAAATTAAAAAATAAAAAAAGACTGTTAAGTGCTTATTCTGGCTTAGGTGTCCGGGCTTCAACCCCAGACGTCACAATGAAACACACTTGACCTCTCCTTGTTAGGCCCCTCTTGCAAGCTCTCGAGGAGATTTGTCGCATAAAGGGCCCTGCAGAGATTCTGAGCAAACTCTTGTTACTCACCTCTGCTTGGAGTCACCTGTGAAACGTTCAGTTGTGTGAGCTCCAAGGGCCCACAGTGGACAGGAAGTGCAGTGACCGCAGCCCTCCACTTGTTGGGTGCAGTCCGCCCTCTGCAATGGAATTAGCCAGGGTGGCTCTCCAACGCGACTCACCGTAGAAGGACCCACGGGAAGATGGATGTTTGAATCCCACCCGCTCCCCTTCACTCGGGTGGAGGTAGATTCAGAACGGACGTATTTCATAGATAATATGGGAAAGTAGCAGAAAAAAAAGGCAGAATAGAGATATCAAGAGTGGGAAATGAGAAATCGATTTGGAAAGCAGAGGAGAACCATTGAAAACCTGTTGGAAGTGTGCACGCGCAGTTCAAAATAAGGCTTTCTACTTACGAAGTCCGGTTGGGGGTGTGTGGTCTTTTAACAAACCAAGATGGCAACGCTCATCCATCCAAATAAATATTTTGCATTTCCAACATCTGCAGACTAGCTTATCTTAGCAAAATATATGGATCCCTGGGAAGGTGTGCCCAAATCCATTTTAAACTTTTATTTTGGATGTACCAGAAAATCCTGTTTGTGACTCTGTCGTGAAGGATTTGGAATCTGATCCAATTTTGTTTAAAGGCCCAAGTGTTGAATGTTCTTTAAATTTCACAAATTATGTGTGGAAGAGTGTGAGTAAATGCTAACACTTAAATAATGATCCAGATTCATGATGGTATAGAAATTAATCCTGGCCCTGGCCGGTTTGGCTCAGCGGTTAGAGTACTGGTCGGGGCTCCGACTGAAAGGTCGCGGTTCCGTTCCTGCTCAAGGACACGTACCTCAGCTGCAGGTTCACTCCCCAGCCCCAGTTCAGGCTCGTACTGAAGGCAAGCAATTGATGTTTCTCTCTCTTCTCTCTCTCTTCCTTCCTTCCACTCTCTAAAAGTCAATGGAAAAAAATATCCTCAGGTGAGGTTTTAAAAAAAGATACAAAAGAAGTTACTCCTGAAATGCTCTACTCTGTCTTTGATGAACCTGTGGATTTAGGCACATTCAGTCTTGGAGAGAACAGACAGAGCTTGGCGCCATGTACTGAGATGCTGTCCTTCCTGGGGTTGGGTCCAGAGGCTCACAGAAGACCCCAAATAACAGTTCGTTCCTGGAATTGCTGGAATTGACAAATCCAGATTGAGTAGCGTGTTTTTCTGGGCATGATTTATCCTTGCTTTAACCATGGCCATCTGAGGTTGTGAGTTATGCTGTGTGTGTAACTGGCTTGGTTTATTAATCCCACAACTGGAGACTCTACTACTGATTTAATATTTACTGAGCACCCAAAATATGTCAAACACAGTACAAGCCCCAGCTTGAAGAGCTTCACAAAGTGAGTCAGCCGCACATGCATCTTATACACATAGCAAAGGCATCAACGCATGAAGGAAAATCAATGGAGGCACTGCCTTGGGGAACAGGTGCTCCTGACCTCTCATCTGTGGGGAATGGACCCTGGGCTCACTCCCAGATCTTTGCCTGGGTCCCCTTGACGTCAGTTCTGTGACTTGCCTTTGCAAGGCTGCTTGATGTTCAGGAATGCAAGCCACAGGACAGAGGTGGTTAACTGGCCCACCTGAGAAGATAAACCTGGAACTCAGCACCCCCTCTAGAGGAGCAGGCTGAAAATCCACAAGAACAAAATTCAGGAAGGTTACATCAATCGGAATACTGTTACCTTAGCACCCCTCACAGTTGCTAATTCCAGGTAACTGTTGCCAACACATATTGAAACACTCCCCAGCCGATTTAGTGAGCTGAATCTATTGATTGACTGCCAAAAGTGAGACCTGGTGACAATGCTTGCAAAGCGGATTACAGACCCTCCCGTCAGCCTCGGAGAGGGCTGCTGCCAAGTGCCAGACTGGCTCAGTTCCCAGCTCTATGGCCCGTATGGCTCCTTGCAGGAGAGGATTGGATGCTCCGTATTACCTAAAGTGGATTATATTAAATAAAATTTTCTACTTTCAACCCTGTGTGGATTTCTCTAGGACTCACTTCTGATAGACTTTTTTAAAGTTAGTTTTTTCGTAACATTTTAAAAAGATATGTTCTTAAATTGTTTAGAACAATTTTTTTAAATATATATTTTTATGTGTTTTAGGGGGAGAGGGAGGGAAATGGAGAGAGAGAGAGAAACATCAATGAGAAAGAGACATCCATCGGCTGCCTTCTGCATGCAGCCTAGTTGGGATCGAGCCTGCAACCTGGGCATGTGCCCTGACTGAGAATCAAACTGGCGACCTCTCCGTGCATGGGACAGCACTCACCCAACTGAGCCACACCGGCCAGTGCTAAAGTTAGGTTTATAGCCAAACTAGTCCCAAAGAGATTTCACATAAGGTAAGAATTAATTAGTTGCTATTCATTTGCCAATTTGCTTAGTTTGTAAAAATGTTTATAAACAGCATAATTCTCCAACCTCATTGGGCTCTCCATAAAATCCATATAAATATTAAAAAGGTTAAGTTGTAAGCATGATAGAAACAGGTGGCAGCTTTTCTAGTAATTATTGGGATACCTTCTTCTCACAGTTGATATAGACTTACTTACATCAAGCTACTCAGGGAACACTTCAATTTTTGGATTTGGAATAATCCGTAGTGTATAACTTTATAATGCAGTTGATCTGACTGGACTCGCGCAGTGCCTTACACATAGAAGACACGTAAGGAAATTGTTGAAAGCATACCTATATATTCCTGATGACAACGAGTTGTCTCTACGTGATTCATCAGGTATTCTCTGAAGGCTTAAAAGAGTTTTCCCCAAGTAACTCACTGTCAGAATTCAACTTCAAATTCTTAACACCCGTGACAGGTACAATGACAGCTTCACTCAGGTGTTTCTGAGACTAATTAAAAAGAGGATACTGCTTACCCTGGCCAATGTGGCTCAGTTGGTTGGAGGGTCATCCTGTCCACCAAAAGGTCACAGGTTCAACTCCCGTCAGGGCACGTACCCAGACTGCAGGTTAGAGCCGCAGTAGGGGCATGTACAGGAGGCAACTGGTCGATGTCTCTTTCACACATTGATGTTTCTCTCTCCCTCTCCCTTCCTCTCTCTCTAAAGCCAATTTTAAAAATTATAAAGTTGAATCTTGAACGTATATTCAAACCAACGAAAATGCTTTGAAAAGCCCTTATGCCCAGGCCCATCTCAAATCGACTGGACTCTCTGAGGACAGGGCCTAGTCAGTGATGTTATCTGGAAGCTCCCCAGGTGATTCTAGGAGCAACCAGAGCTAAGAAGCAGTGAATTTAACCTGGCAACAAAGAGACCACAATCAATCATATTTCTCCCCAACAAATCCCATCCTTTCCCCATCGCCCCCACTCTCCACACATACCCCGAGAATGCTCTAAGGAAACATGGGGTGTGTGGCCTTGAGCCTCCCGGTAATGGCGCTGCTGGAAGCGCAGGAGCCGGTCCCTGGGATGCCACAGGGCTGATCTGACAGCTGCCTATCAGGTATCATTGCCTAAGACTCCTGCTCTCACTGCCCAGTCACTGTTGCAACATCAATGTGGAAACCCCTGTCCCTGGGCACTTGTCCTCATTGACAGAACTCTCAGGAGGTTACGGTGAGAATTATCAGCCTGGTATCACAGCCCAACAGTCTTCACCTGTTCCCTTAACCATGGGATTGGAATTACGTGTTCTGTGCATCCTGGGGAGTGACAGTTTATTTTTCTCTTTTGACCTTAAGTAAGCTTCTCCCGGTCCTTGTATTCGGAGTTGATCGTGTCCCCGGTGTGTCGCTACAGAGCAGGTGGCGAGCACTTGTAAGACCACCGCCGTGGGTCTGCTGCGACCGAGCAATTAGACGATGCAGGAGAACGCTGTAGCTCACAGATTACACCGAGTTTCAGAAAAGCAAATACCTGAGCGCCCACCTTGTGGCAAACACTGGGTGCGCACACACAAACATACCCACAGGTAGGACGTCTGTCCTATGCACAGCTGTATGTCCCCTTAAGTGACTGGTACCTTTTCCACTTTATTCCTATTTAATCTCTTCATTGACTAATTTATCTCATCATTTTCAAATACAATTGGGGGTAAGGAGAGGAAAAACAATAGCAAGACCTTCTTGAAGGTGACTTGTAAGTCTTTTGCAGTATAAATGCAAGTGGATTTCAAATGAAAACCCCCTTTGATGAATCAAGGCCTTATTCAGGAAACGCTAACATCCTAGATGTCGATTGGTAATACACGCGTCCCCGGAATTCTAGAAACAAACGGGTTCCAGTCAGCTGAGCGATATCAGGCATTATATCCGAGTTGCAAACTTTTAAAAAGGCAAACCGACAGTCTTTACGTCCTACCTCATTGCCCCTTCTCGTCTCACCCAGTGGCAAACAGAAGGAAAAGCAAGGAAGGCGGCCACGCTTCAGAAACACTGTTTGAAAACCAGAGAAAGAGCTTTGCTTGACCATTAAAGCACAAATAGAAAATAGTAAATCTCCTTCCCTCCCCCTGGCCTCCTCCAAGCAAAGCACTAGCAGCAAAGCCCATGTAAGGTTTGACAAATACTCAAGGACAAGGCAGGGCGGCTGAGTAAGAGGGCTGGGCTGCGTGTTCAGCCCGTGTTGGCTTAGATCTGGTTCTGGGAAGAGGTTCCCCAGTCCAGCCTCGCGGGCACCCTCGGAGACCAGAGAGGGGGGTGGAGGGGCATCAGATGAGGCAGGCCTAGGTGCAGAGGCATCAGATGACCACGCTGAGTGTCATGCTCTGGTCCTGGGGCGGGATCCTGCGGGACCAGCGAGCAAGAGATTGCCCAGCTGCTCGCAAAAACTTGCGTGCTCAGCAGGGCCCCCTGGCGCCGGGGCCCGGTACTGCAGCGCCCCCTTGCATCAGGCCCCTGCACAGCAGCAGCGACTTGCATCATGCTCCGGTACTGCAGCGCCCCCTTGCATCAGGCCCCTGGACTGCAGCACCCCTGCACCGCAGAGCTCCCTTGCATCATGCCCCGGTACTGCAGCGCCCCCTGCACCACCCTCCATAACGCCGGACATGCCACAGTGCCCAGGGGCCGGGGCCTGTGAAAGAGCAAGGGCGGGGCCGAGATTCAGGGCATAGCCTCTAGACTCACTTGGATTGGAGCATTAAGAGTGAGGGAGAAAGGCAGGGGATGGGGTGTGAGGAAAGACCCAGAGTTTGGCAAGAAGTGGAGAGCCTCGTGGGTGACACAGGTGCGGGTGGCCCCAGGGACAGAGCAGTTGCAGGACACTGAAAAATGTGGGAGATGAGGCTCTGGCCCACCCAGTCTCTGGAGCAGGTGAAAGACATTCTATGGGTGGGATTGGGGGCAACAGATTGCAGGCGCCCGAAGCCGTGGAAGGAGCAGGGACTTGTGCGCCAGCGCCCCACCAGGAGCGCACGCTTGCGGGGTCCTGCCGTCCTCAGACGGGGCCCGAGCTTGCAAGACTCCAGCAGAGGCGACCACGGCGTAGCCTTGGTGTGGGTCTGGCGCTCTCGGCCACAGTGAGATCTGCTACAGAGGTGCCGGGGGCGCCGGCAGTGCGCAGCTCAGCTGGGGAACGGCCATGAACTCGTGGAGATCCACGAGGAGGACAGGAAGCCGAAACAGCCACACACACACACACAGGGAAAGGGTGCAGGGCAAGGGCTGAGGGAGGACCCCTGGGTAGCAGAGGAAGGCGCTGTACACTAAGCGCTGCGATTCAGGGGCATAGGCCAAGGTCAGCGGCACGCTGCTGGGCACAGGAGAGGGTCCTGGAAGGCCAGGAGCTGGCCACTTTGCACAGGGTCCGTCTGCTGCTGCTGACCCAAAGGAAGTTGGTTGCTGGTGACTCCCTCCAAGACGTGGAGAGCACAGCCCACGACGAGCAGTGGCTTGCACACCCCAGGGGCCACAGGCCTGCCAACCACCCACCAGCGTGCTGCGAAACACCCTTTGCTCTGCGGCAGGAAGAATGACCCCAGCAGCCCAGCTGTGGACACTCAGCCAATCCTTGGAGCCCGCTCGCCCTTGCAGGTGGCCGAGGCACTCGTGGTGGCACTAGACGCGCTGATGCAGCACGCAGGCTCCACCAAAACTCCCGCTTCCCGATCCTCTTCCTCCACTCAAGCCAAACGCCTCCTTTGCCACGACGTGAGACCACAGGCACCTGCATGCTGCTGACCCAGCCCATTCCCTGGTGGCTCCGTCAGGCCACAGGACGTGCATCCAGCCAGGCTTTGGCTCGGCTGCACTTCAAGACTGCTTGTTATTAGTGTCATTTTAAGCCTAAGTAGACATCCGTCTCCCAGGAAGTAATCTTGATGTGTTATGAGTTCTGTTATTATGTCACAGAAAGGAAAAGCGGTTTGCTGGAGAAGCCTGGCGCAGGAAGCAAATGGGAATAAATAAGGGCGTGCTCTAAAGAAACAGTTATGGCCTTTGAAGGCGCTTACAAGGGCTGTCATTTCCCACCTGCGCCTGCGTTGAGTCTTGTAAGAAGCAGGAGGGCAGTGTGACCCCACGTTTGTTCTGCCAGGGCAGGGCCCCAGAAGGACTGGCGCCGCACAGGAACCTGCCTGCTGCACACCCAGCATGGCCAGGCCGCCCATCTGGCCGCCCTGGGGCAGGGGACGCTGCAGCCCTGTGCCTGCTACCCAGGAGCCTGGGCGAGCCTTGTAGTACGTGACCAAGGGCAACTGTGCTGTCCTGGGCTAGAGAAGGAGCCCAGCGCCTGCTTCTAACCCACAGCAGGTTTTACTTAATTTTTGTAGCTCAAAGGATTTTTTTTATTATTATATTACTTGGCAATAACTAATTGTGTGTGGTGAGAAAGAGTGTAGCTTTCCATTCATCATTAGATGCCGTTCCAGAAGGAAGAGATGAATTCATGGGTCGGTGAGTGGGGGGGGGGGGGCAGGCTTGAGTCACCAGCAATGAAGGATAGGGTTTTTGAGAGCTGAAGGAGGGCAGGAGGGGATGCCTAAAAGACTCTGTCACCCGGCCCTCGGGGCTCAGCAGTTGAGCATCGACCTATGAACCAGAAGATCGTGGTTCAATTCCCAGTCGGGGCACATGTCTGGGTTGTGGAAGCCCCAGTGTGGGGCATGCAGGAAGCATCAGATCAGTGACTCTCTCATCACTGATGTTTCTCTCCCTCTCTCCCTCTCTCTCTCTCTCTCTCTCTTTCCCTCCCTCCCTGTCTCTGAAATCAATAAAAACATATTTAAAATTAAAAAATAAAAAAAGACTGTTAAGTGCTTATTCTGGCTTAGGTGTCCGGGCTTCAACCCCAGACGTCACAATGAAACACACTTGACCTCTCCTTGTTAGGCCCCTCTTGCAAGCTCTCGAGGAGATTTGTCGCATAAAGGGCCCTGCAGAGATTCTGAGCAAACTCTTGTTACTCACCTCTGCTTGGAGTCACCTGTGAAACGTTCAGTTGTGTGAGCTCCAAGGGCCCACAGTGGACAGGAAGTGCAGTGACCGCAGCCCTCCACTTGTTGGGTGCAGTCCGCCCTCTGCAATGGAATTAGCCAGGGTGGCTCTCCAACGCGACTCACCGTAGAAGGACCCACGGGAAGATGGATGTTTGAATCCCACCCGCTCCCCTTCACTCGGGTGGAGGTAGATTCAGAACGGACGTATTTCATAGATAATATGGGAAAGTAGCAGAAAAAAAAGGCAGAATAGAGATATCAAGAGTGGGAAATGAGAAATCGATTTGGAAAGCAGAGGAGAACCATTGAAAACCTGTTGGAAGTGTGCACGCGCAGTTCAAAATAAGGCTTTCTACTTACGAAGTCCGGTTGGGGGTGTGTGGTCTTTTAACAAACCAAGATGGCAACGCTCATCCATCCAAATAAATATTTTGCATTTCCAACATCTGCAGACTAGCTTATCTTAGCAAAATATATGGATCCCTGGGAAGGTGTGCCCAAATCCATTTTAAACTTTTATTTTGGATGTACCAGAAAATCCTGTTTGTGACTCTGTCGTGAAGGATTTGGAATCTGATCCAATTTTGTTTAAAGGCCCAAGTGTTGAATGTTCTTTAAATTTCACAAATTATGTGTGGAAGAGTGTGAGTAAATGCTAACACTTAAATAATGATCCAGATTCATGATGGTATAGAAATTAATCCTGGCCCTGGCCGGTTTGGCTCAGCGGTTAGAGTACTGGTCGGGGCTCCGACTGAAAGGTCGCGGTTCCGTTCCTGCTCAAGGACACGTACCTCAGCTGCAGGTTCACTCCCCAGCCCCAGTTCAGGCTCGTACTGAAGGCAAGCAATTGATGTTTCTCTCTCTTCTCTCTCTCTTCCTTCCTTCCACTCTCTAAAAGTCAATGGAAAAAAATATCCTCAGGTGAGGTTTTAAAAAAAGATACAAAAGAAGTTACTCCTGAAATGCTCTACTCTGTCTTTGATGAACCTGTGGATTTAGGCACATTCAGTCTTGGAGAGAACAGACAGAGCTTGGCGCCATGTACTGAGATGCTGTCCTTCCTGGGGTTGGGTCCAGAGGCTCACAGAAGACCCCAAATAACAGTTCGTTCCTGGAATTGCTGGAATTGACAAATCCAGATTGAGTAGCGTGTTTTTCTGGGCATGATTTATCCTTGCTTTAACCATGGCCATCTGAGGTTGTGAGTTATGCTGTGTGTGTAACTGGCTTGGTTTATTAATCCCACAACTGGAGACTCTACTACTGATTTAATATTTACTGAGCACCCAAAATATGTCAAACACAGTACAAGCCCCAGCTTGAAGAGCTTCACAAAGTGAGTCAGCCGCACATGCATCTTATACACATAGCAAAGGCATCAACGCATGAAGGAAAATCAATGGAGGCACTGCCTTGGGGAACAGGTGCTCCTGACCTCTCATCTGTGGGGAATGGACCCTGGGCTCACTCCCAGATCTTTGCCTGGGTCCCCTTGACGTCAGTTCTGTGACTTGCCTTTGCAAGGCTGCTTGATGTTCAGGAATGCAAGCCACAGGACAGAGGTGGTTAACTGGCCCACCTGAGAAGATAAACCTGGAACTCAGCACCCCCTCTAGAGGAGCAGGCTGAAAATCCACAAGAACAAAATTCAGGAAGGTTACATCAATCGGAATACTGTTACCTTAGCACCCCTCACAGTTGCTAATTCCAGGTAACTGTTGCCAACACATATTGAAACACTCCCCAGCCGATTTAGTGAGCTGAATCTATTGATTGACTGCCAAAAGTGAGACCTGGTGACAATGCTTGCAAAGCGGATTACAGACCCTCCCGTCAGCCTCGGAGAGGGCTGCTGCCAAGTGCCAGACTGGCTCAGTTCCCAGCTCTATGGCCCGTATGGCTCCTTGCAGGAGAGGATTGGATGCTCCGTATTACCTAAAGTGGATTATATTAAATAAAATTTTCTACTTTCAACCCTGTGTGGATTTCTCTAGGACTCACTTCTGATAGACTTTTTTAAAGTTAGTTTTTTCGTAACATTTTAAAAAGATATGTTCTTAAATTGTTTAGAACAATTTTTTTAAATATATATTTTTATGTGTTTTAGGGGGAGAGGGAGGGAAATGGAGAGAGAGAGAGAAACATCAATGAGAAAGAGACATCCATCGGCTGCCTTCTGCATGCAGCCTAGTTGGGATCGAGCCTGCAACCTGGGCATGTGCCCTGACTGAGAATCAAACTGGCGACCTCTCCGTGCATGGGACAGCACTCACCCAACTGAGCCACACCGGCCAGTGCTAAAGTTAGGTTTATAGCCAAACTAGTCCCAAAGAGATTTCACATAAGGTAAGAATTAATTAGTTGCTATTCATTTGCCAATTTGCTTAGTTTGTAAAAATGTTTATAAACAGCATAATTCTCCAACCTCATTGGGCTCTCCATAAAATCCATATAAATATTAAAAAGGTTAAGTTGTAAGCATGATAGAAACAGGTGGCAGCTTTTCTAGTAATTATTGGGATACCTTCTTCTCACAGTTGATATAGACTTACTTACATCAAGCTACTCAGGGAACACTTCAATTTTTGGATTTGGAATAATCCGTAGTGTATAACTTTATAATGCAGTTGATCTGACTGGACTCGCGCAGTGCCTTACACATAGAAGACACGTAAGGAAATTGTTGAAAGCATACCTATATATTCCTGATGACAACGAGTTGTCTCTACGTGATTCATCAGGTATTCTCTGAAGGCTTAAAAGAGTTTTCCCCAAGTAACTCACTGTCAGAATTCAACTTCAAATTCTTAACACCCGTGACAGGTACAATGACAGCTTCACTCAGGTGTTTCTGAGACTAATTAAAAAGAGGATACTGCTTACCCTGGCCAATGTGGCTCAGTTGGTTGGAGGGTCATCCTGTCCACCAAAAGGTCACAGGTTCAACTCCCGTCAGGGCACGTACCCAGACTGCAGGTTAGAGCCGCAGTAGGGGCATGTACAGGAGGCAACTGGTCGATGTCTCTTTCACACATTGATGTTTCTCTCTCCCTCTCCCTTCCTCTCTCTCTAAAGCCAATTTTAAAAATTATAAAGTTGAATCTTGAACGTATATTCAAACCAACGAAAATGCTTTGAAAAGCCCTTATGCCCAGGCCCATCTCAAATCGACTGGACTCTCTGAGGACAGGGCCTAGTCAGTGATGTTATCTGAAGCTCCCCAGGTGATTCTAGGAGCAACCAGAGCTAAGAAGCAGTGAATTTAACCTGGCAACAAAGAGACCACAATCAATCATATTTCTCCCCAACAAATCCCATCCTTTCCCCATCACCCCCACTCTCCACACATACCCCGAGAATGCTCTAAGGAAACATGGGGTGTGTGGCCTTGAGCCTCCCGGTAATGGCGCTGCTGGAAGCGCAGGAGCCGGTCCCTGGGATGCCACAGGGCTGATCTGACAGCTGCCTATCAGGTATCATTGCCTAAGACTCCTGCTCTCACTGCCCAGTCACTGTTGCAACATCAATGTGGAAACCCCTGTCCCTGGGCACTTGTCCTCATTGACAGAACTCTCAGGAGGTTACGGTGAGAATTATCAGCCTGGTATCACAGCCCAACAGTCTTCACCTGTTCCCTTAACCATGGGATTGGAATTACGTGTTCTGTGCATCCTGGGGAGTGACAGTTTATTTTTCTCTTTTGACCTTAAGTAAGCTTCTCCCGGTCCTTGTATTCGGAGTTGATCGTGTCCCCGGTGTGTCGCTACAGAGCAGGTGGCGAGCACTTGTAAGACCACCGCCGTGGGTCTGCTGCGACCGAGCAATTAGACGATGCAGGAGAACGCTGTAGCTCACAGATTACACCGAGTTTCAGAAAAGCAAATACCTGAGCGCCCACCTTGTGGCAAACACTGGGTGCGCACACACAAACATACCCACAGGTAGGACGTCTGTCCTATGCACAGCTGTATGTCCCCTTAAGTGACTGGTACCTTTTCCACTTTATTCCTATTTAATCTCTTCATTGACTAATTTATCTCATCATTTTCAAATACAATTGGGGGTAAGGAGAGGAAAAACAATAGCAAGACCTTCTTGAAGGTGACTTGTAAGTCTTTTGCAGTATAAATGCAAGTGGATTTCAAATGAAAACCCCCTTTGATGAATCAAGGCCTTATTCAGGAAACGCTAACATCCTAGATGTCGATTGGTAATACACGCGTCCCCGGAATTCTAGAAACAAACGGGTTCCAGTCAGCTGAGCGATATCAGGCATTATATCCGAGTTGCAAACTTTTAAAAAGGCAAACCGACAGTCTTTACGTCCTACCTCATTGCCCCTTCTCGTCTCACCCAGTGGCAAACAGAAGGAAAAGCAAGAAGGCGGCCACGCTTCAGAAACACTGTTTGAAAACCAGAGAAAGAGCTTTGCTTGACCATTAAAGCACAAATAGAAAATAGTAAATCTCCTTCCCTCCCCCTGGCCTCCTCCAAGCAAAGCACTAGCAGCAAAGCCCATGTAAGGTTTGACAAATACTCAAGGACAAGGCAGGGCGGCTGAGTAAGAGGGCTGGGCTGCGTGTTCAGCCCGTGTTGGCTTAGATCTGGTTCTGGGAAGAGGTTCCCCAGTCCAGCCTCGCGGGCACCCTCGGAGACCAGAGAGGGGGGTGGAGGGGCATCAGATGAGGCAGGCCTAGGTGCAGAGGCATCAGATGACCACGCTGAGTGTCATGCTCTGGTCCTGGGGCGGGATCCTGCGGGACCAGCGAGCAAGAGATTGCCCAGCTGCTCGCAAAAACTTGCGTGCTCAGCAGGGCCCCCTGGCGCCGGGGCCCGGTACTGCAGCGCCCCCTTGCATCAGGCCCCTGCACAGCAGCAGCGACTTGCATCATGCTCCGGTACTGCAGCGCCCCCTTGCATCAGGCCCTGGACTGCAGCACCCCTGCACCGCAGAGCTCCCTTGCATCATGCCCCGGTACTGCAGCGCCCCCCTGCACCACCCTCCATAACGCCGGACATGCCACAGTGCCCAGGGGCCGGGGCCTGTGAAAGAGCAAGGGCGGGGCCGAGATTCAGGGCATAGCCTCTAGACTCACTTGGATTGGAGCATTAAGAGTGAGGGAGAAAGGCAGGGGATGGGGTGTGAGGAAAGACCCAGAGTTTGGCAAGAAGTGGAGAGCCTCGTGGGTGACACAGGTGCGGGTGGCCCCAGGGACAGAGCAGTTGCAGGACACTGAAAAATGTGGGAGATGAGGCTCTGGCCCACCCAGTCTCTGGAGCAGGTGAAAGACATTCTATGGGTGGGATTGGGGGCAACAGATTGCAGGCGCCCGAAGCCGTGGAAGGAGCAGGGACTTGTGCGCCAGCGCCCCACCAGGAGCGCACGCTTGCGGGGTCCTGCCGTCCTCAGACGGGGCCCGAGCTTGCAAGACTCCAGCAGAGGCGACCACGGCGTAGCCTTGGTGTGGGTCTGGCGCTCTCGGCCACAGTGAGATCTGCTACAGAGGTGCCGGGGGCGCCGGCAGTGCGCAGCTCAGCTGGGGAACGGCCATGAACTCGTGGAGATCCACGAGGAGGACAGGAAGCCGAAACAGCCACACACACACACACAGGGAAAGGGTGCAGGGCAAGGGCTGAGGGAGGACCCCTGGGTAGCAGAGGAAGGCGCTGTACACTAAGCGCTGCGATTCAGGGGCATAGGCCAAGGTCAGCGGCACGCTGCTGGGCACAGGAGAGGGTCCTGGAAGGCCAGGAGCTGGCCACTTTGCACAGGGTCCGTCTGCTGCTGCTGACCCAAAGGAAGTTGGTTGCTGGTGACTCCCTCCAAGACGTGGAGAGCACAGCCCACGACGAGCAGTGGCTTGCACACCCCAGGGGCCACAGGCCTGCCAACCACCCACCAGCGTGCTGCGAAACACCCTTTGCTCTGCGGCAGGAAGAATGACCCCAGCAGCCCAGCTGTGGACACTCAGCCAATCCTTGGAGCCCGCTCGCCCTTGCAGGTGGCCGAGGCACTCGTGGTGGCACTAGACGCGCTGATGCAGCACGCAGGCTCCACCAAAACTCCCCGCTTCCCGATCCTCTTCCTCCACTCAAGCC